>NC_066583.1:233373310-233678310 GCF_024323335.1 Lathyrus oleraceus | reverse complement strand
AAGGCTAAACGTTGGCTTGTTTACTCTCGGCGGAGGCTTAAACACTGGTTTGTTATGCGCATTAAAAAGGATTAAATGGTGTTCTTTTTTAAAAGAGTTTAGGTCACACGGAGGTGACAAGTTGGATTAATATGTTGGATGTTTTGATTGGTGGAGATGTTTTTTGGTTGGATGACGATTACTTGGATAGTCGAGTAAGACAACTCGTATCCTAATAGTCGGGAAAGGAAATAGAAGACTCTAGTCCACTTTCTTTTTCATCCTTAATTATAGAAAGGGTTTGATAATAGTTAAGGTGTTTTGAATGGATGACGAATACTTGGATAATCGAGTAAGACAACTCGTATCCTAATAATCGAGAAAAGGAATAGAAGACTCTAGACCGCTTTCTGTTTCATCTGAATATTTATGAAAATGAGGTTGTATATGGTTGACGTATTTTATAATAAACGACAAGTACTTGAACGATTGAGTAAAACAACTCATATCCAAGCATTTGAGAAGAGGAGTTGAAAGCTCAAAACCATCTCCTTTTTCGTATAGTTTGTTAAGAAAATGATTTGATTAAGTTGTATGTTTGCGGAAAAATGACAATTGTTCGACTGACCGAGTAAGAGAACTCGTATTCGACCAATTGAGGAGTGAAGTTGAAAACTCAAAGCCAACTCCCTTTTCATTTAGCTTATTGTGAAAATATTTTGATTTAATCGGGGTTTGGAGGTTTGTAGAGAACGACAATTATTTGACTATCCAAGTAAGAGAACTTGTATTCAAATAATCGAGGAGAAAAATTGAAAACTCAAAGTCATCTCCCTTTTTATTTCTTATTGTAAAAGAATTTGATATATTTGTCCTTAAATGAATTAGAAATGATGATTATTCGATTAATTGAGTAAAAGAGTTCGTGCTTAAATAATCAAGGAGAGGAGTTGAAAACTCAAAACCATTACCTCTTTTATTCCTAAGTGAAATAACGTTTAATTGTGACCAGGTATTTTAATTCTTAATAAAGAATACTCGATGTTGGATCGAGGTTTTAAATTTGTATTTTGTGAATGAATTGAATTTATTTAGTGAATAGTTCATCTAATTGATTAATTAAAACCTAATAGGTCTCATTGTAAGAAGGCCCAAGAGTAAGCCATGTGAGGTTGATGGTGATGCTTTTACAAGCGATGGACTTACAAAGGTGTTTTGAAAATGAGCTCGACTTTGAATCGAGAAATATATGATTTATTTTCAAAATTGGTTTGAATGATTTCAAATTGGTGAAATCCACATAATCTTCTCACAATTATAACATGTCATTCATATGCACTCAAGACTTGGTACAAATAATTAGATATAAAATATTAATGCACACACATTCCACACAAAAAATAAGTAATTATTTAAATTATAAATGATAGTAATAATAATATTATTAATTAATTAAATAATTAATGGATTATTTGAATAAATAATATAAGTAATTAAATAGTAATGATATAAAAGAAATAATTAAATGATTATCATTAGGTGTTAATAATAATAATAACAATATATATGATTTTGAAAGATAGAAAATAAATAGAAAAAAATATTATTTTTGGTAGCCATAATGTCCTAATTTATATATTATGTATATATAAAAAAAATAAAGAAAACTAAGTAAACAAGTAAAAAAAATAAAAGAAATGGGTTGGTATCAAGGGAAAGCCCAAATTTGGGCGCTGCTGAATGACAAAATGGGGGTTTATTTGGCAAAGAGGTCTTTAGGCCCAACATGGGTGGGCCCAGAACGAATCCAGCAAGGTCGTTAAGGCCTGGTCAAAAGTTGACCTCGTGTGGAGGTGTCTAGACCACTAGATCTAGGGACTTAGCTTAGTCAACAGATCAAGTGGAGGGATTGAGCGGGTGCACCATCATACGGTGGGGGAATCCACACAGGATCCCCTGGTTGACTCAATGGTCAACCAACGCGTGGCGCCCTCTTGAGAGGCCACTTGGCCCCCACGCGCACGCTTCCTCCACCACATAAAAACGGAAACTGAGAGAGAGAGCATTCATTTGCTCCTCTCGTTCTCTCTCTTCAAACGCAAAGCCAGAGTTGCTCTGCAACTCTCTCTTTCTTCTTCGTCACACGCCATGGCCATCACCTGCCAGAGAAGACGGTGGCGGTCGGGCGACCGCGGCACCGCCTTCTTCTTCTCCGACGACTCTCAACCATAAACCTAAAAGTCTAAACACATACCCCACCTCTTTTTGGCCGGAGATTCCAAATCCGGCCTCGGTTCTTCCAAAACCCCTCTCAAATGGCCGGATTGGCGGTAAGAAAATCAAATAAAAACCTTAACCCTAATTTTCTTCGAACCCAACAATCATTTATAATTTTGAGGAATTAACAAAAGGTTTTTGTGTTTTATTTACAGTGATGAACAAAAGACATATGGATTTCAAGCGAGGAAAGGAAAGAAGAGGCTATTTGGTTTGCATCGTCGGCGATGATAAGCTCTTCCGCCGTGCTTCAGATAAGTCTATTTCTTCCTTTTAATGCTCTTCGTCTCCCTTTATTTCTTTGCCTTTGGATGTTGTTGTTGTTCTTTGGGTGTGTGAATGTTAACTGGAGGAATATGGTTGTGGCTTCTGGCTTGGTTGATTTTCGTCTGTGATGTGTTTGATGTTTAGCAAAAATTATTTTTTTGCTCGCTTCTTTTGGATTCACCAACCGTGCCCTAATGTTAATTTGTTGTTGATATATATGATGAATCTTTTATTCTTGAGATTACTTGTTAGATCATCCTTTCCAGATTTTATGGGATTGTTATTCTGTGGATTTAAAGTTGTTTTAATTGGATAATGGAACATGTTCTTGGGTGTTCGCTTTGGTTCACTGTGCAAACTATTAATCCGTTCAACTTATTAATTTATTTTTTAGCTTTTTAAGTTCTTATTTGATAAGCCCTTTTAACCTCTGAATTGATTTTTGCAGATTTGTAAAAGGTGAAGTGAACTCTATCAAAGGGAAGTTCTGCGCCTGCTTTGGAGGTTGGAATTTGGGCGCTTCATCTTCAAACTACTAGTTTTTTGGCAATGGCTTGAGGATCCCTTTTCAAACTGCTGTACTTACAGCAGCTAATTTCCACTTTTTCAAAATTACTTTGATGTACTTTGGAACTTTTGGATAAAGTGTATTTGGATTATGTATTGGCTGTTTGTAAAATGTGTACAATTTTAATTTAAACCCCCCCTCCCCCCCCCCCCTTTTTTTTATAATTATGTAAATGCTTTTGAATTAATTATGTAAGCTTTGGGAATTATTTGTAACATTTTTAAACTTTAAAATTTAATTATGCAATTAATCTCTTTTTAACATTTTAAGATATCTCCATATTTTATTTGTGTTAATCATTTAAAATGTTTAAACTATATCTCAAACTGAAAATGGATTGGGCCATAATGCAATTTAATTGGACTTTCAACTTGGTCAACTTTAGCACATTAATATTAACCAAAATAAAATGTGACAAAAGGTCTAAAATAAAACATGCCTCAAACATTGCAAATTTCAACCTTAATCACAAAAAACCAACACATACACATACATGTGGTGACTTGATCTAAGCCAACACATGCATACTTAAAAAAATGCAATTTTAGTTTAAGGATTTATGAATGGTTTAGAAATTTGGCACATATATTTAAGATGTGAAAATGCGCTTAATAACAAGTGATCATAAAAATAATCATGTCGCTTAATACTTACTGATAATCAAATGAACTTTGGATCAGTGATGTAAAAAGATTTGAACCACACTTTGCAATATTAATTATGGACATGTTTATGTGAATGAGTCTTTTTTAAAAACAAAGAGATCTCATGGATAAACCAAAATGGGCCTTATTAACAAAAAAGTCCCAAAATGCACATACCATCCCATGTTTCAGTAATAGCAATAAGAGATAAATGCAACAGATGTCCTCTTAAGGATCTCAAAAGATAAAAATGTCACTGAAGATTTGATGTCACTAAGGGCTGAGAAACCCTAAGATAGAACTTACGCCTTAAGATAGAGTTCATGCCTTATGACATTTGGTAGTGAATGCTGGTGAAAGATTTTTCCTTACCCAGACAAAATTGGGGTATGACAAGGCTAAACTTCACTATGCAACTTCACCAACTCAGAGAACAACAATAAACACATAATTAATCGATATACCGCTTAAGGCGGGAGTATTATCATTAAGAAGATCTCTAACGAGACAATAATATAGATATCACAAAAGTAAGAGGCCTAAGAGTTAGAAAAACTTGCCTTTATAATGTCTCGTATGAGAGACTCGACTATCTAAGTCTCACACGAGGAACTCAACTATCTAAGTCTCGCCTGAAGAATTCAACCATCTAAGTTTTGCTCATAGATAAATTACATTCTTCCTAGATTAAATCATTTCACCATTTCTAAGACCTTGTAATCTGCCTTTTAAGTTTCATTATCCCTTTAAAAATTCTCGCACGAGAGACTCCACCATTTAAGTTTCATTATGCCGAAGAGAAGATAATCTAAAGGAAGGCAATACAAGTCAAACATTATGGCATTGGGCAAGCACTAGAGCAGAACCATAAGCCGCTCGAAGTTATGCCACTAGTCGTCTGTGATTTGTAATAACTCCTCATATTATGCTTGCGTCATCTGAAATAGTTTGTCAGTCACCTGCTTATCAAAACATGGGTAGTGATGTGTCCTCACAACTGCTGACTAAAGAGGATAGTCAAAGAGAATGGTGAAACCCACTCTCTCCATCTCTCTTGATCATGGAGTCGAAATAAGCCAATATCTAATTATTTGAACCATGCCCAAGGAGAATATATAAATATTGTAGCCTTAAGGTCGAGAAGGAAGATCCAATTTCCCCCAAAAACACACATACAAAGTTTTTCATCACTCTGATTGAACAAACTTTAAATATTAACAACACACCATATATAGCTTTACAAACACATGACTACTCACATTGTACTTTTTAATGAGTACACTTTTCAACTAAGTCAATAATGTCAATTGTTATGTTCTAAAAAGATTTTCTAGGGTTTGAATATGAGTAAACCATTGTTAGGGTTTGCATATTCAAACCAAAAGAATCAAGCTGAGGAAGACGACTTGAAGGCGCGTAGTACAAAAGAGTCAAAGAGGGAAGAGTGTTGGTTACCATAGAGTCTCGACAGGTGATGGTGAATGATACTTTAGGGCATCAAGAACTTCATAAATAAATTTGGCATGGCACGATCTCGTATAAGAACATGGTGATACATGAAACATGTAACACCATAAACTACTTTCAAGATTACCGAATGACCCCATAAACCAACACAAGTCTTTTCAGCATGCTTTGTCCTCACTCATATGCTTTTTGGGAAACTTCCTAGAAGGTCACCCATCCAAATACCACTCCAAGTCAATCACACTTAACTATGGAGTTCTTATTTGTTAGCTACAAATAAGAAGATGCATCTTGTTGGTATAAAATCCTTATAAGCATTCATTCAACCATGAAGTCTTATACTTGCACAGACTCATGATCCTCTCATTTCAATGTGAATTTGAGCTACCACTCCCCTCCCTCTTTAGCCTTGGGTGTTACAACCACTCCCCGCCCTCTTCGGTCTCAGGTGTTACATGCCCACCAACTTCCATTTGTTTCATCCCCAAACCACATCGTACTGGGAGAGGTCTGCTATAATATCATTTGTAACGCCTCATATTGCTTTCAGGATTATCGAGTGACCCCACAAACTAACATAGTTCTTTTCAACATGCTTAGTCCTTACTCACATGCTTTCCGGGAAAATTCCTAGAAGGTCACTCATCCAAATACTACTCCAAGTCAAACACGTTTAACTATGATGTTCTTATTTGTTAGGCTACCGGAAAGAAGATTCATCTTGTTGGTATAGGTAATACCAAACAATCTATATAAGTCTTCCTTCAACCATGCAGTCTCATGCATGCACACACTCAGGATCCTCTCATTCCGATGTGAATTCGGGCGACCACACCCATCCCTCTTTGGCCTCGAGTGTTACAACCACTCCTTGCCTCTTCGGCCTCGGGTGTTACAAAACATTTGGCAAGAAAATGACATAGTGATATGCTCATATGATGAAGAGGAAATAGAGGAGGAGTAAATTGGAGAAGAAGGAATAAGGATTGAGGGAGACAAGCCCAAGGATTATGAGTGTCCTGCATTTGTGTTATCAATCTTGGAGGAAAGGCGGGTCGTAAAACCTTGGGAGAGAGGGGTAATTATCAAAATGCTGGGAAGAAGGATATGATACAAGGCTTTGTAGAATATGTTACAATAAATATGGGCAAGAATAAGGGT
Source organism: Lathyrus oleraceus (assembly GCF_024323335.1). Taxonomy (NCBI): domain Eukaryota; kingdom Viridiplantae; phylum Streptophyta; class Magnoliopsida; order Fabales; family Fabaceae; genus Lathyrus; species Lathyrus oleraceus. The sequence goes on along the minus strand of NC_066583.1, from coordinate 233,671,947 downwards.
TATAAATATCATTTATTTTGAACAAGGCTCTTACTTAGTCACCTTTACAAGTGAAGAGGATCAAACTTTTGCTTTAATGGGAGGGTCATGGCTAATATATGACAAATACCTTATTGTAAGAGAATTGAACCCCAACTTTTGTCTATCAAGTGATGCACTAGAGCAACTAGAAGTGTGGGTAAGGATCTCTGGACTCCCTATCGAATACTATGATCAATGTGTTCTCATATTCATTGGAAATATGATATACAAATCTGTTAAGGTAGATAAAAGCACACTCTCAAGAGAAAGAGGAAATATGCAAGATTGTGCATCCAGGTAGATCTCACCAAGTACATTCTAGCAATGTTTTCTATCAAGGGGAGGCATTACAAGGTGGAATATGAAGGGCTTCACATGTTTTACCTAAATTATGGTAGATTTTGGCATTACACTGAAGACTGCTCAAGTAAAAAGGAAACTGGGAGTTGTAAAATTAGAGAAGATGTACTATGAACAAGTGTGAATAGAGAGAATAACATCATGAAACATGCATCATTGCAAGGTCCATGAACTATTGTGCAAAAAACAAAGAGGATAAGAAAAGGTAGACAGGAGGCGGGAAAGGAGATGCAACAAATGAAAGAGAATCAATGTGCGGAGAAAACCGTGGCAGTGAGTGCATAGACATAAAACAAGGGCTCTCAATTCACGATGTTGACTAATGAGGTTAACAATGAGGAAAATTAAGAGAATACCCAAGGCATTGAGGATGATAATGTTGATGAGATCAACAGGAATATTCATGTAATGAGCAACGTGCATGGAAATGTTCATAAAAAGGAAAATAAGAATAAATGAAAATAACCCATGAGAATGCAACAAGTGGCAAAACAAACTGGAGTGAATAAGAGGAAGAAAAAATCGAAAAGTATTGCAAACAGTCTTGTCATAGCTTCACATGGCATCACCAAAGAAAAGACAAAAGGGATATCACGTGGAAAAACCAAGCTAAATTTCGGAAAATTAATTAAGGATAAAGAAGTGGGAGAGCATATTAGTGGTATTAACATAAGAGAAAGACAAGTTGCATACAAGGTACACAAAAGTGGTGCGCTTAAACCATAAAGTCATGATTTGGACCAATTGGGCCCAAAAGAGCTTAGGGACCAAGGTTCAATTGGGATCATTACTCATACCACACACCTTGATTTAGTCTAGGAGAAACCTCATCAGATAGAATCTCCAACAAACACCAAGGTGCAAGTTCAAATAGAAGAAACTGAAGATGAATAAAAAGAAGAATCAGGCATGAAGCTTGTGGCAGAAACACCGAGTCAAAGACAAGGGGCATAAAATTTTTACAATAGTTTTTATGGAAGTTGAACAATTAAGAATAATGTTCTAGAGTTGTAGATGATGGGAAACGAAGCCTTATTTCGAGTTTGCAATAACTACATTCAAGAGAGTAAGCCTGCCATTTTCATAATAATGGAAACTAGATATAACCAAGGTAAACTCAACAAAGCCTTCACTCGTTTGGGTTTTACTAGTTATGAATTTTATGAAATCATAAGTCTGGCGGGATGTATATCTATAGGGTGGAAATCATAAGTCTGCAGAAATAAAACATGCATTATTTGACATGGCACCATGGAAGTCTCCAAGACCAGATGGTTACCATGCAGGCTTCTATCAAAATACTTGGCAGTTAATAGGAGGAAATGTGTGTAGATACATCAAGGACTTGTTGAACAAGGTGGCTGACATCTCAGAGTTAAATTGCTCTGACCTTTGTCTTATACCCAAAGTAGATAATTCTCAACCATTCAGGCCAATTTATCTATGTAACTCTATCTATACAGTTTTTAGCAAAATTATAGTGAATAGGATAACAAACATGCTTCATTCCTAAAAGGAATATTCATGAGAGTATAGTGGTGACCCAATAAATCCTCTATAATATGCGCAAACTCAATGGAAAAAATGGCTTTTTTTTCCATGAAGGTTGATTTAGCTAAGGCATACGACAAAATCAGTTAGAGCTTTGTCGACAAGGTCTTAAATGAAGTATGCATACCAACCAAGTCGTGTGGTATTATAATGGGAGTTGTTACCTATGTTAAAATGAGAGTGTTATGGAATGGGGAGAAATGAGATTACTTTGACTCTAAGAAATGTTTAAGACAAGGATATCCCTTGTCACCTTATATTTTTGTCCAATGTATATATAAGCTTTCTCAAATGATCAATGATGCAGTGGATGAAAGAAAGTGGGGTTGCATGAAAGTAGGAAGAAATGGTCATAAGATCTAACACTTAATGTTTGATGATAATTTTATCCTCTTTGGTAAAGAAAATGAGGAACAAATCCAATGTGTTATGGATATATTGCATAACTTCTGTCTAACATCAAGTCAAAGAATTATCCTGAAAAAGTCCAACGACATGTTCTCTTGCAATACATCAGCTCACACAAGAAGGCAAATCATCGAAATGTCAGGTCTCAAAGAAACTGCAGAGTTAGGAACTTACCTTGGGGCGCATTTGACAGGAAAAAACCCTAAGGTGAATGACTACTATTATTTGATATAGAAGGTCAAGAGTAAGATATCTATATGGAGAGGAAAATACCTTTTCTTTGTAGGAAGAGTTACCCTTGCAAAGGCAGTGTAAGAAACTTTGCCTGCCTATACCATAATGAGAACGACAGTACCAAAAACATGTCTCAAAGAAATTCAAAGATGTCAAAAGGCCTTTATATGGGTGACAGTGACGAACACAAACATCTATATACTGTAAGATGGAGTGAGCTCATAAAAGCTAAAAAAACATTGAGGGTTGGGTTTGAGAAACCTTATGAATATGAACAAAGCCTATATAGAAATATTGGATTGGAATATAAAAAAAGGACGATACTCTTCGGTGTGCAGTAAGTAGAGGTAAGTACATAAATCATAGACAAGGGAGCAGAGACGTGAGTGCCAAACCATATGGTTCCAGCCTATGGAAGCATATAATGAGCATTTAGCCTATCTGCTTTGACATGTCATTTTGGGGAGTTGGAAAAGGCATCAAAATCAGGACTTAGGAAGATGTTTGGGTTGAGTATGGACTTAAGTTTCAAGTTGTGATGATTCAGCCGAATGGCGACAAAGGGATAACAAGGGTAGCAGAGTTAGTAAATGCTTAAGGGAATTGGAACTAGAATCTTCCGAGGAACAACAACAATCAGAAAGTTTTGGAAAAATTTCAAGCTATTCCACCTCAAAACACGAATGATACAAACGAGGATGCTTGCATTTGGGGTGGCACAACTAATTAAGCTTTTACCATATCTGATGTGTTTAACATAATTAGTCCTACTAATATTGGGATAATGACAAAACAATGGAAAGCTATTTGGAAACTAAATGTGCCAGAGAGAATTAGGGTGTTCATTTGGATGATAAATAAAAATAGAATCAAAACTAACCTATATATGAATTATTTAAATTTGAGAGATAGTTTGTGTGATGATTGTGATGGTCAAATGGAATCCAACTGAAGTGGAATGGATATGTCTTAACTTTGATGGAGCAGTTCAAGTTGGGAAGTTTGCAGGATGTGATGGAGTGTTTAGAGACCATCAAGGTAATTCGTTAGGAGGTTATGCCAAGAACATATGGCATTGTAGTAGTCATACAACTGAGCTTTGGGGCGTGTTAGTAGGTCTTAAAATTGCTCGAGATAGAGGATAGATGAAACTATTAGTTCATGTTGATAACAAATAAGTGTTTGAAACTCTTACTAAGAGTTATGTTGAAACAGGGCCAGGACTAAATTTGATTAGAAGAATTCAATAATTTATAAGCAATATTGGAGACTTACGTATAAAGCACATTAGAAGTAAATAATTGTGTCGACATTCTCGCGAAACATAAGACCTACTTGAAGGGAGGTTACTTGTATATGATGAGTGTCCACATTTTGTGAATCATTGTTTGTTAAAGGAATTGAGAGGAACATTTGTTAGGAATCGTTCCATTGTAACTTTTTGTTTTAGACCTAACCCTCCTATTAAAAAAAAAAGTCAATTGTTAGAATGTAATAAAACACACACGAAACAATAATAATACCATTTTTTATAAGATGTGTATTGAACACATACTTCTAATAAGGTGAGTATTTATAATTTTGTAAAAAAAATGTAACTAAAAAAATAGGCAAAATTGTAACCTTTTATCGTTAAATTTTTTTTAATAGATTGATTCTAAATTTTGTTTTTTTTTGTAATAATTTGAGTTTTAAAGGTGATTTCTACATCATTTTTCTCACATTTTGAATATTTAAAATTGTTGATTGTTATATTTCTCGTTACACATTATCATTTTCATACCACTCAAAATAATTGAATTCATAATTAATACATTCACTCTATTAAAAAAGAGTAGCGGTGACATGTTCGAAAATTTAAAGGACCAAGTTAAAAAAAACCCATATATTACCAAAAAATAACTTAAATACCCATGTACTAATTTGCTTTAAAACAAATGTCGATTTTCTTTTAAAATAATCATATTTTTCAATTAATTTTTCAAAATAACCATAATTTCAAATAAAATACCAAACTAACCATGTTTCAAAAAAACATATTCGCTGGCAAGAGCAGTAGCCACTCTGAATGACACATGCATTCATTATTTGTACATAGGCGTAATGCATGCTGGCGACTGCTTATTGGATGTGCCACTGCATGTGGCGTATGCATGCATCCTCTAAGAGCATGCGCCACATGCAGTGGTTATTGCATTGTTTAGGTTTTTCAATATATACCACATTCCCTCCCCATCATTTTTCACCAATTTCATCCATTCCCCATCATTTTTCACCCATATTCTAAGTTTCTCCTTCAACTTTTCTTGAAAATATTGTCTTATATATCGTCTTTTATGTCACCTTATATACACAAGAGAAATGTCAATTTGATTTATTCAGCAGTAAAGCCTCTGATGAATATCCGACTCTAGAAAACAAAGACGTTCGAGCATCTTAATAAGAGCTTGATCCGTTGGTTAGGTGAAGACATTACAAACAATGAAAAGATCAGAAGAATTTGAAGGCTTGTTACGGTGTATAATGCCAATGGAGAAAGTCGTTTATGAGACTCAGTTAAAACTGACAGAGATTGTCATATTATGATGCATAGTAGTGAGGAAATTGTCTCGAAGGTTGTAATCGCATAAATATGTTGTTTAGTCGTTGTATTTATTCGTATTGCTGTTTAGTTGTTGTTTAAATTATTATTTAGTTGTTTTTTAAATTATTGTAACCGAATGTTGTGATATTTATGAAATGAACGTTGTTTTCAATATCAAATAAAATGGTTACATATAAAGTTATCTTGTAGTGCTTGCTCTAACATTGGGACAATTTGTACGATTGTGTCTGGACTGACGACATGAACTACATAATCTCACAATTTTCTTCGTCGTATCCATTTCGGTTCGAATACGCATGCTGCTAGAAAGACCTTTTTTCTTTATTCATATGTTTTCATTATGCCAAACTATCTCTCCTTGATATGCAGGCCAATAATCCTCCTTTGCTAACACCGAAAAACTATTTTTGTACATATTGCATAGGTTTATAACTTTGTAAATGATGGATAGTAAGTTGGAAGGGCCCTGCGAGCCTTTGAACATGCCGTCGTGACATGGGAGCAAGACATACGGAAGATTTGGAACTTTATGCAATCACACCAACCTCTATCTAGTTCTACTTGGTAGTATCCCCTTGGCCTCCCCTCATTGTGCTCCATTGTCTCATCTACACTGAACCAACCTTTGCTCCGACTAAACATTGTAACCATACGTGTGTTAGCTTTGGTAGCTTCCTCCTTAATGAATTTCATTGAACAACTTCCCTGATTGTAACACTGAACCCAATTTTGAACGTATGATCTCAAACAGGGACCCTAACCTAAAGTAGGTTGCTCTCACCAAAGCGGTTATCGGCAAGTTCTGGATGCCTTTGAAGATAAAGTTCATTGATTTCACAAGATTTATTGTCATGTGGCCCATCGTTGGCCATTGTCAAATACTCTGATCCACTTCTCCAATGGAATATTGTCGATCCACCTTACTGCATATGCATTTGTCAACCTGATCTCTTCATGGTAATGTTTGAAGGAAGGTTCTGTTAATCCATACCCTGTATTCACAACCTTTTTCTGTAGGATCTTGTCTTTCATCTCCTGCATGAAATTTTGAGCGATGTGTCTAATGCAGTAGGCATGCATAGAAAGAGGATCCTCCGAGCCATTATCAAGGTTTTTATAAGCACTCCCAGTTTTGGAAGTTCTTTGTACGAATCCTCCCAATTTCGGAATATTGGTTCAACCGTCTTAGTCCTAGCTATCCATGCCTTTCTGTACGAGGGAGTATAACTATATCATGTAACAATATGCGAGATTATTATACCCACCTTCAATGATGGATCTGGAGGCCGTATATGGGTTTCGACCATGAGGTTAACCCCGAGGATGATGCAGTTTGAACAACAAAAACACTAATCACCAGGTTCACTACTTTGGAGATGCACCAGAGTGACTGTGTCAAACTGCAATTTGGCATGCAACAACAAATACCAGACCCTCCGACGTGTTTGGGACAATGGCATCAACTAAGAGTCGATGCCTAATGAAGTTATATCCGATTGAAGAGAGTTTGCTAGGGAGATGTGTCGTCAATGGAGGAATCAACATCGACACATCTTAAACGAACCTATCACATAACATGCTAGACCAACTGTTTGTGTATGACCCGAGGTATTTGATCGATCCACGCCAATGAGTTTCGTCATCACACGTCCAACAACAAATCCCCGCCCAACAACCTACTCCACATCATTACCAAACAACAATGTCAACCCACCCAAATCCGAAGACCAACCTCACAACATCACCATACCAGATACACCCAACCACCAATTGAACATGATTACGAACCCATAAACACCCAACCCTGCAACCAATTTATGCCACACACCCAAATACAAAATCAAGAGCATGACCCATACCACCAACAACCATATGTCGCCATCAAATCTTACTATAGCCCGAATGATGCATATGGTTCCTCCAATTCCCACCATAGCCCCCATCCAATGCCCACCCAAACATCACACCATCAAAGCACCCAAACATCACATTGTCAAAGCACCCAAATATCACATCACCAAAGCACTCAACCACCACATGCCTTTCAAACACCATAAAAATCATTGTTTCGTTTTCAAAACGATTCAATGTACAATTCAACCAACCAGCCCGTCCACACGTAACCCAACCAGCATGTGTCACATACTTTGAAGCATCCAATAAACAATCTCTAATATGCATGACATCTATGTACAAATAATAAATGCATGCATCAATGAGAGTGATGTGATTATTGTTCTTGTTATTATTTTTTATTTTAAGACATGATTAATTTGATATTTATTTAAAATTATGGTATTTTAGAAAATTAATTAGAAAGATAATTATTTAAAAAAAAATTCACAAATGTCCCTTCAGGACATCGATAAAAAAATATTACACAAATAAAAGTACTCGAATTTTCGAGGCGGTGTGCGTCAGCGCATGCGTCCTTCTCCCCGTCCCGTTTTCCCTATTCCCATTTATTTCTATCTCATTCACCTTCCTTCATTGTCACCTACTTCCATTTTTCATCGAATTCTTCTGCTCCTTAGCTTCAGAACCGTGAGGTAATTCAATTCTCTTCTCCATCATTCGTTGCTGTTATTTCACTTCTTCTGATCATGACACAAACAAAATAAAATATTGGATAATTCTTTATCATTCATTCCTTTCTCGTTTTTGATATTCTTAGAGCTGCGAAATTGTCCTTTTTATTTATCTCTTTGTGGTTTAAGAATGATTCCCAATTCAGTTTTCTACCATAGGTTTTTCTAATTTCCAGAAATTGGTTATGGTAGTTGAGAATTTGTTGAAATTACAGTTTGATTTGTTCATTAGGTTGAAATTTGTCAAATTTTATAGTATTTGTGATTATAGGTAGCTGTCAACTGTTCTCTCTAGGGGCTGTTGTTGAATTTGGGATAACTTTATTATGTCAGGATCTTATTGTTGTATCTGATGTGCTCTAATTCTGTATAGATTAAATATGCACACTCCATCAAGCCTTATCGACATCTCTGTTACATGGAGGGGAAAAAAGTTTGTTGTAGACATGAATTTGGATGCCACTGTCAAGGATCTAGGGGAGGAGTTGCAAAGATTAACGGATATCAGACAAGATACCATGAAGCTTATTGTTCCACAGATTGCTGGCAGAACATCTAAACTGCTGTCTCCCTTTTCAACAGAGCATGCAATTTTAAGTTTGCGGGAAGCCTCCATTACCGAGGTATTATCATTTGCATATACTATATCATGTGAATTAATATTAACGACATTCGAATTACAGTTCTTAGTGTGGACAACATTAATTTAGGTTTTATTGTTCTATAAAACGTTGCACTATGTTAGCTGGTGTTTTTTTCTGTAAATTTATAGTATCTATCTACATTACAATTTCTAGTGTTTGACTTATTTGAACTAAAATATCATGGAGTTCTTCTAAGGTATCCCCTGTTCACATGATATTATTGTTGGCCACACATTCTTCTTCAACATCTACTTGATTAGACACAGTTATATGCAATTATTTCAACTGTATTATGTTTTTTTTTCCTTCCATCTTAGTTTGCAAATGAACTTCAATTTTTTAATACTGAAAGAAGATACCGGATCTTGGTATTTCATGTTAGGTTACTTTCGTTCATAATCAAACATGCACTTTCTTCTTATTAGATCTTCGGCTCAGGTCTAAGGATTTCTTCATATATTTGATAGATAAACTGAGCTGATATGAATCTGAAATTACTTTTAATAATTGGAGGAGGAAACCTCTGTTACAAGCTCAAACAGAAAATAGAAAGTAGAACAAGAAGAAACTCTGACAATAACGCAGTTACCCAATTGCTAACTCTCATGTACCCCTCACTGACCCCCACCTGTTCACTTATATAGAATTGATTTCATATCTCTCCCATAAGTTGGATCTAAATGTTCTTTTATTAGCCGTAATTCAGGATAGACCATTATGGTGTCTCTTGACCATTATGGTTACCCTTTTTTTTCTTTCTAGGCCAAGTTAATTCTAATGATGGGCGTATCAACAAATGAGGTCGACGAAGTTCTGAAAAATGCTGAAGCAAATTTAAGAATAGCAGGATTTGAGGACGAGGAAAAGCGGCTGAAACAGAAAATTTCACATGGACCTCGTGTTTCATTGAAACTTCCACAAGGGCCTTATATATTTTGTGAATTTCGCACTCTTGAAATTCCTGGATTGAAGGTATTATTTTACAATATGATTATTAATTATTAATTTTGAGCTCAAGAAAAGAATCATCAATCATGCAGCTCCTATTTTATCTTCAATAGTTCCCCATGCACCTGTGTTTACTTTGTTATTAGTAATTAAGTAGTGTTTTGGCAAAAAAATCACACATTTGCTTTTGGACCGGGAAAGTGTAGCTTATGCATATGACATTTTCCCCGTTAAATTTTGTTAATGGTTATTGATTATCCATCGCTTTCTTTGCCACCCATCATATTTGTAAAATTTAATGGAGGTTTCTTTACTTATCATGAATGGTTTTTGCTTTCCGTTACCTTCAGTTGAATCCCCCTCCGTCCGAGGCACTGAAAAGAATGCATATGCTTGCTGCTGATCCTGGAATCGTTGCAGTCATGAACAAGGTGCCCAAATACTTTTTGACATAGTTATATATTTGTATCATAATGACAGTAAGGCATATCCTGACAAATGTTTGGTTTTCATCTTATAGCATCGTTGGCGTGTGGGAATCATGACTGAGATGGCTCCCATTGGTTATGTTGGTGTGAGCCCAAAATGCATTCTTGGGTTTAACAAGGTATGGGAATCTTAAGATGAGGAAGCATTGTATCTTAAGTATCCACGTTTATTCTCTTGTTAATTTCTCTTATTTTCATTCTTATTTACAGAATCACGGAGAGGAAATATCATTGCGACTTCGAACCGATGACCTCAAGGGTTTCAGAAAATATGAAAGCATTAAGAAAACTCTACTGCATGAACTTGTAAGCTATACCATGCACTACATGTATCATGTTTTTCTTATTGATCCTAAGCATTTTAAATAACAGAAAAAAATACAAGGCGCAATGTCTATTTGTGATTAGAAAGTTATTAAAGTCACTCGTGTTTCATTTCAGGCTCACATGATATACTCTGAACATGATGCAAACTTTTATGGTCTGGATAAGCAGGTGCGTGCACTTTCTTGAGTGTTTGGCTGTCAGTCTATTATTACATTTTGATTTATTGCCTTGCTGATTTAATTTTTTTTCTTTGCAGTTAAATCAAGAAGCTGCTAGTTTAGATTGGACCAGATCTGCAGGCCACACTTTGAGTGGAGTGAGGAGTTCTGAAATCTATGAAGATGATTTTATGGCCGAGGACAGTAGCAATATTCCTCAAAAGCTTGGAGGTAATAGGTCAGACCACCTAATGAGTGCTCGTGAATCTTCAGTTACTGCTGCTTACCATAGGATGGCCAGTGTTATCTCTAACAAGCTGGGAGAGTCCGAAGTAAATCAAGAGCCGGACCGAGATCAATTCAATGCTAATATCGGAGAAAACCCTGATCATATGGAATCTTCCTCCGAAGAAATTAAATATATTGACACACCCATCATTATTGAAGAAGGACTTAATGAGCCCGACCCTGATGATCAAATTAAAAATGGAATGAAGCATGAACCTGATCCTGATGATTCTTATCATGGTAAAGCTTTTCTTTTTTATGTTTGTCCAGAAACTACTGATAGCAGGACTGTATTTGACCAAAAGCCTATTGATTTTGGTGTAGCAGAACCTTTGCATTCTCAGACAGGTACAGTGAATATGGATGCAACTTATCCTGGTGCAAATGATTCAGAAACATCGTTAAAGTCTATTGCTCCAGCAATTGGTAAGTGTTCTCCAGAAATAGATGTTTTAGATAGACACGTCGTCATTCATAAACTTCACAATAATGAATTGGTGGAAAAAATAAACAGTTCATAATAGTATGAGGCTGTCAGAGGAGCCCGCCTTGGAAATAAATAAAAGAAATGAAAATAATTCCATTGCTTGATTTAAAATAATTCTGTTAACCAACTATTTTACTGTCTAAACTAACTACTTCCTCTTCTCTTTTTTCTTCAAAGCAACTATCCTTCTCTCTTAATGATTTCTTGATTCAATTGGTTTCTTATTGCCTCTAAATATCGAATGATACGTAAATGATAGCTGCTCACGGTGAATTTGATATAGAAATAAATACGACAGCAGAACCTGATCCTGATGACAGCGTGGTTTCCACACCAAAGTTATCTACATTGCAGACTGATGAGCCAGATCCGGATGACCAAGAGCTCCAGAGGATAAATGGTGCCATGACTGATGTATGTAATCGATTGCAAAAGGCCTTGGAGATGCTTAAAAGTGAAGTTAGTCCAATGCAAAGTACTTCAATTCTCCAAACTCTCTTGAAAATAATTAGGTATTCTCCTCATGCACAATTATATTGAGAAACCACTGATACCATTTTGACATCCTCTTGCTTCAAGGTTTTAGCTTCAAAAATATTTAGAAAATACTTCTAGTAATTCTTTGTTTTGTCCTGCTTTAATCATTCCTTTCTCTATTGCAGGAATGTGATTGAACATCCTGAGATGGAAAAATACAAGAGATTGCGGAAGGTATATAATCTATTCTACCTCTTGCAATTTGCAATGCTGCCTGAGGCATTGCTTTATTCTGACATTAGCAGTTATTTTATTTTCATTTCCTATATAATACTCAACACTATTTTTGCAGGCTAATCCTGTCATTGAGAGGAATATCCTAACTAATAAAGGTTTGCATTTTCTGACCATTGTGTAGAACTGCCATCTGACAGAACATGTTTCTTATGTGTAAATTTTTTGCAAGATCCTAGTATTAGGTTTGTTGTAATTCTAGTACAACTTATATAACAGCAATATGAGCTGAGAGTCGAGACGGCTTAGAAATAGAATTTATGTGTCATGTGGCATACTGGCATTGTACCTGCTCAAAATTGGGCTAATATCTTTTTCATTTTTTTTCCTGCTACAGCTGCCTTGGAAATTCTCTCTTTGGTTGGTTTCAGAGACGATGTTATATATGATAATCTTGGCAAGGAAGATGCATACTTGGTGTTGAAGCGGAATGATCCTGGCTTATTGTGGCTAGCTAAGTCAACCATTGAGTCAAGTAGTGCTTGCTAGCTCTCAAAACAATTCTTAAAGACAAAACAAAGTGGCATGTAGAAGTGTACTATATAAATTTGTACCCAAAAAAAAGTGTACTATATAAAAGATATCATTAGAATATGTAAATGCGTTAAAATTGTCACTTTATATTGGCATTGCATGCAAATAGTGTGATAAATTATTCAACACATAGAAATGCCGTGGAAAGAAAAAGCATTGTATATAAATATTGGAAGTGCAAATAAAAATAAGGGATTCTATCAACTGATAGTTGTTTTGTTCATTGTGCATTTCAATATGTTTTTGTTCATTGTGCATTCTGTTGCATTTTGGTAGAGTGAGAAAATAGAGTTGAGTGTAAGGAAAATAGAAATGTTGGGTACATCACAACATTATTTGTTGGCAAATTTTCCGTTCTTTACTAGGCAAGTACACAATTGTTATTGTTCTGCTTTGAAACTAGATAATTTATGCAATGCCAAATGATGTTGAAGGTGCCAACAATTGAGGCAATCATAAATAATGGTCTCTCTCTGTTAACAACAGGTGACAGAATATAATTTTCTGGTATATTTCATTGATAAATTTAACAACCTATAAATAGGCAAATACATAACTAAAGGTACCATGAAAATAACTAGGACAACTCAAACATGCAGAATATTAAATTTTCTCAACAATCCCTCCCTTAAACTGATGTTCCAGATGCACATGCAGTTTAGTGAGAGTTAAGCTTTAAAACTCCATTCCTCAAATTGAAAACTTTGAAGTACAAACACCAAGTAGCCTCCTGAGCTTCTGAAATGCAGGAAACTTGAGAGGCTTGGTTAGAATATCAGCTATCTGGTCTTCACTTCTGCAGTAAGTAAGATTAATGACTCCATCATTTGTGAGATCCCTCAGAAAATGATACTTCACATCTATATGTTTGCTTTGATCATGTAAAACTGGATTTTTTGAAAGCTTTATTGCTGAACTGTTGTCACAGTAAATCTGAGTAGGTCCATCCTCCTTAAAATGCAGCTCTTTAAGAATTTTCTTTAGTCATATAGCTTGACAAGCACAAGCTGTTGCAGCAACAAATTCAGCTTCAGTGGATGATAATGTGACAATAGGTTGTTTCTTTGATGACCATGAAACAGCTCCTGTCCCCATCTTGAAAACATACCCAGATGTGCTTTTTCGATCATCCGAATCTCCTGCATAATCACTATCCGTAAACCCAAATAGATCTGTCTTTTCTCCACTTTTGTAGAACAACCCATTGTCCTTAGTTCCTTGCAAATAACGAAAAATTCTTTTTGCAGCCAAGAGATGAATCTTTGTGGGACATCCCATGTACCTGCTAATCACACTTACAACATGCATTATATCAGGTCTTGTTGCTGTCAAATACATTAAACTCCCCACTATTTGTTTGTAAATAGTGTCATCAACCTTCTTTCCGCCATCATCTTTGTTTAACTTCATACCAAACTCAGATGGAGTATTTACAGGATTACAATCCTTCATTTGAAACCTGTTCAAGATTTCCCGCACATACTTCTTTTGAGAAATGAAAATTCCAGTAGAAGATTGCACCACTTCAATGCCAAAAAAGTAATGCATCATGCCAAGATCAGACATCTCAAATTCAGCCATCATGGATTTCTTAAAACTTCCAAACATGGCTGTATTATTTCCAGTGTAGATCAAATCATCTACATATAAGCAAACAATGAGCATTTTTCCTCCATCTTCAGTCTTTGTAAAACGTGTATGTTCATAAGGACATTTTTGAAATCCTTCCTTCAAAAAATAAGTTTCTATATATACCAAGCTCGTGGAGCTTGTTTTAACCCATATAGAGCTTTCTTTAACTTATACACTTTGTGCTCATTGCCAAGCTTTACATAACCAGGAGGTTGATCGATAAATACCTCTTCTCGCAAATCTCCATGGAGGAATGCTGATTTCACGTCCAACTGGAAGATAGGCCATGAGTTTTGAGTTGTCATAGCAATCACCAATCTGATTGTATCATGCCTTGCAACAAGAGCAAAGACTTCTTTATAATCAACACCAAACTCCTGCTTGTAGCCCTTAGCTACCAAGCGCGCCTTATGTTTGTCAACCTCACCATTCTCCTTCAGCTTTGTCTTGTAAACCCACTTTACACCAATTGTCTTCTGCCCTTTTGGAAGATCACATAGCTCCCATGTGTCATTTCTTTCAATGGCTGTAATTTCAGCATCCATAGTTTTTCTCCATTTTGGTTCTTTGACAGCCACTTCAAAGACGGTAGGATCACAATCTGAAAATAGAGCAAAGTGTGTAAGTGGGTCGTCACCTTGGTCAACTCCAGTTACCTCATAATCAATCAAACATGCTGGTCTCCTTCGAACACGTTGAGGTCTTTGTGATTCAGCTGTAAGTGGGCTTTGATCAGTTGGAACTATTTGAGTGACTTCATCTTCTTGCTCTTTTTCCATAGGCTGCTGCACTTTCTCCTCATCATCAAAATCAGCTGGAATACTTTATTTAACACCATTTTGATTCCATGACCAGGTGCATTTTTCATCAAATACCACATCACGGCTGATGACAATTTTCATGGTGCTCGGATTGTATAGTTTATAAGCTTTTGACTTATCACTAACACCAAGAAAAATAAATTTTTCTCTCTTGTTGTCTAACTTCCTCCTCTTCTCATCTGGAATATGGGCATAGGCAATACACCCAAAAATTCGGAAATAATCTACAGTAGGTTTCCTTCCGCTCCATGCTTCCTCTGGTGTCAGATTTTTAACAGCAAGTGTAGGACTTCTGTTCAATAAATGAGTGCTCCAATTAACTGCTTCGGGCCAGAAACTTTTTGGAATGCCACTTGTTGTCAAAAGACTACGCACCATATTCATAATAGTGCGGTTCTTCCTCTCGCATACACCATTTTGTTGCGGTGTATAAGCTGTTGTAAGTTGTCTCTTGATTCCATGGTTCTCACAAAAATTTGCAAATTCATGTGAGTTATATTCTCCGCCACGATTCGTGCGAAGAACTTTTATTGGGTTGCCAACTTCTTTCTCAACAAGCGCTTTATAGCTTTTAAAAGCTACAAAGGCTTCAGATTTTTCTTGCAAAAAATAAACCCAAATCCTACGACTATAATCATCAATGAAAGTAATTATATATCTTTTACCTCCATTAGAATGTGGTGTTATTGGCCCACAAATATCGGAATGCTCCAATGTTTTCTTCGCTCTCCAAGATTTTCCTTGTGGGAATTGCTTACGGTGTTGTTTGCTAACAACACATTCTTCACAAACTTGAGAAGAAGCTGTAATTTGAGGAAGCCCCGTCACCATGCCTTTTTGTTGTAGTGTTTTTAATCCGCCAAAATTTAGATGCCCATAGCGAAAGTGCCACAGCCATGCCTCATCTTCTAATTTTGTCGAGAGGCACGAATGAGCTGTGTTGTGGAGATAAAGTGGGAACATACGATTCGCCGTCATGTTAACTTGAGCAATTAAGCCCAACTTTGCATCTTGAATCTGACATACTCCATCTTTGATAAAAATCTCGTATCCTTTTTCTTGTAACTGACCCACACTAAGCAAGTTGGTTTTTAAATCAGGCACAAAAAGAACATTAGTGATAGTGTGGGTGGAATTTCCTTTGGTTTGGATTGTTACCTTTCCTTTTCCCATAACCGAAATTTTGGAGTTGTCACCAAACTTAACAGAGCTGCGAAAGGATTCATCCAAGTCAGAAAATGCCTCATTCTCTCCACACATGTGGTTGCTGCAGCCAGTGTCTAAATACCACATGTTTTGTTGAGTTTCTTCCTTCACGTGACACACCATCAAAAGAGACACCTCTTCTTCCTTTTCTGCAAAGTTAGTTTGATCTCCACTTCGTTTATTCAAATCAGTTTGGCATTCTGATTTATAATGACCATACCTATGACATCTGAAACATTCAACATTGGACTTGTCTGCTGACTTTGATCGATAAGTTATTGAGTGGTGGCCTCCGCGTCCTCTGCCTCTTCCTTGAAATTGACTATCTTGATGATGATTTTGCTGTTGGTTCCCACGATCATTGTTGTTTCTGACTCCTCTATTTCGACCTCTACCTCTTCCTCGTCCTCTATCGGCTCTACTAGGTATGAAGTGATTTTCTGATAAGGTCTTCAATGCTTGCTCTTCTTTTTCCTGTTGGTTAATTTTTTGTTCATGAACCAACAAGGAACTTTGCAATTCATCAGTTGAAAGTTCATCAACATCATTAGCTTCTTCTATCGATCAGACAACAAAATTAAATTTTGGCGTCAAGGATCGAAGAATCTTCTCAACAACGGTGACATCTGTTGTCTTGTCTCCATGAATCCGCATCTTGTTAACAATAGCCATCATTCTTGAAAGGTAGTTGATAACTGACTCTCCTGATTTCATTCGAAGTAATTCGAACTCTGAACGAAGTGCTTGAAGCTGCTGCCTCTTTGTTCTTGTTGTACCTTGGTATTTCTTCTTCATGGAATCCCAAATATGCTTTGCGGTGTCCTTGCACAAAATGGTTTCCAAAATTGAGCGATCAATAGCTTGGAAGAGATAATTTTTTGCTTTAAGGTCCTTTAACTTCAGCCCTTCAAGCTCTGTCTTTTGCGCATCTGTCGGCGTAACACCTGTTGTTGTTTCTGCTACTCCAGAAATAGGCGTAACACCTGCTGCTGTTTCTGCTACTCCAGAAACAACAACCGTCCAATATTCTTTGGACCTCAAGAAGTTCTCCATGAGCATGCTCCAATGGTCATAGTGACCATCGAAGCGTGGAATAGATGCTTGCACAAAGCTATTTTCAGAAGCCATGTGTGCAGAAAAAAATTACTATTTTTCCTGTTTCTCTCCCTCACAGTTTTTTTTCTCTCAATTTGCAGTCCCTCTCACGTAAAACCAGCTCTGATACCACTGTTAACAACCGATAACAGAATATAATTTTCTGGCATATTTCATTGATAAACTTAACAGCCTATAAATAGGCAAATACATAACTAAAGGTACCATGAAAATAGACAATATCTAACATATTCAAAAATAAACTCCTATTGACTAGGTAAACTGAAACAAACTTAGTGAAACTCCTAAAAACTAGGACAACTCAAACGTGGAGATTATTAGATTTTCTCAACACTCTCAAGGGATCAATGTCTATCGATACTCTTAATTGCTTATGTAAGAGGAGCCATATCAAAAGCAGTGTTCAAAGCATCAAGCAACCAAAACATCAAATGGACATTGACAAAACTAATGAATAGATGATTCTTCTATTTTCTCACAACGATTGCATGGTCCGGGCAGGTTGCAACCTCTCGTTCTCATCTGTTGGGAAGTTGTTACAGAAATGTCTCCAAGCTTAGATATATTGGGAGAGAGGGGGTAGATTTATATATTGGGATTTATATGTACCAAATGGGTTTATCCTAACTAATGTTTTGAACAAGATCAGAAAAGAAAGAGTAAGCATCTTTGAAGATATGCTACTAGCAGAAGAGTGGGGTCAAATGATCTTATCTTCTTTGTCTTCTAAGGGGATATGGATCTGGATCTGTTGCAGCAAGGGAAACATGTTTGATAAGTTTGAAGCAAGTCACGAAGTAATACCTACTGCTTGTTTGTCAAGAAATATTTAATTTTTTGCTTGAAGATTAAAGGGGGAAATGCTTAGGCTTTTCACCAATGCAGTACCTATCCAACTATCATTCAAAAGTTGATTTTGAATCCATCACCGATCAACAAATAAAATTTATTTTTAATTATGCAAAATTAGATTTAATTTTGCTACAAATAGAAGAGAAAATGTGGTAGGATATTGAGAACTCAATTTGATCACCTTGCTCCTTATAAAAACAACCCACTGATTAATGAAGGTAATGACTTTCCAACCTATCTTTAATTTTGCATGATCACTTATTTGAACTAAAGATCTGACACCTAAGACAACTTCTATGCACGGAGTTGCACGGAGTTTACAGAGATTTAAATGTATCTTTACATCAAATTATCATATCCAGAATATTTTCCACTATCTTTAACAATAAATGAAAAAAAATTGGGTATCATATGAAACAAGAGTAAGGTCTAGATTAGAGGCATCAAATATTAAGAAGAATACTGTCTATATTGTTAATTGCAAAAAACATAAGGTTAAACATATTCTGTCAAATTTGAGAAATAAATAAAAATTCATTCAAATTCATCAATAATCACTATCTCAGGATTATTAGAGAAAATAAGTATTTCAAGACTTGTTAATGTTTTCAAAACAAATACATTATATATATATATATATATTGTTTAGTGATTATGTAAAGTTAAATACATTTGTTAAGATATTTAGTTCAATGATATGTGTACAAAGATGATAATATATCTAGTATATAACATTGAAATAGTGTCCACAGTGGGGTGGTGGCGCAGTTGGCTAGCGCGTAGGTCTCATAGCTGAGAGTAATCCTGAGGTCGAGAGTTCGAGCCTCTCTCACCCCATTATCATTTTTAAATTTTAAAAAAAGTGCGTTTTTGTCCAAAAAAACAAAAAACTACTACTAAACGTGTAAAAAATAATAGTACAAAATATTTTTTTGTTTTATTTTGAGTATGTACCGCATCAAATCAAATGGTGATGAAAAGACCAAGTGCATGGAAAGTTGACTGCACCTGATCCCAGTCTTACCCAGTCACCTTTACTTCCTCTCTAATTCCTTTGTTGATAACCTAGAACGCTAATTACACCCCCGTGTTCTTTCCGCTGAGTATCGGAGAACCAGAACCCGACGGTAACGTAACAAACTTTTCAACTGAAAAACCATGGCGTTACAAATGGCGCCTAGCTCCTCCAAGGTTCTCATCCTCGTTGGAGCTGGTACGCTATCGTTTCTCTCCTTTTCCTTTCTATAACTCCGATTTCATTCTTCTCTGATTTTGGATCATAAATTGTTTTGTTTTGCTGAATTTTAGGTTTGGCAAGTTCGATTGTTTTGAATGGTGGACAATTGTCTGCTGTTGTTGCACAGCTTCAGGATGTGCTCAAGGGAGTCGATGATCAGGTTAAGATTTCAACGGCTGGATATGACACCGCCGTTATTGCTGCTCAGGTATTTTAAAATTGTTTATTGTTGAATGTTTTCCATTGCGTAGGATACCACTAGGTATTTGGGATTGAGAATTAACGATAAATTATTCAACTGTTCGCAGTAGAATTTCAGAAATAATCCAATATTATTCTACTGTTTCTTGTTCAGTTCTATCATTTTTATAATATTTGATGTTGATGGTAAATCTATTTCTTCACAATGAACTTATTGGTTTTCATGCTGCATATGCGTATTTTTTTTTAACTTCAGGTTCGGCAACTAGCACAAGAAATTAGGGAGTTGACCTTGTCTAGGCCTATGACTATCTATAATGAAAGTTCTTCTAGAGGTATGTTTGATCCAATTATATCACAACTTCTACTCCTGCAAACTTGGGCTGTACATACTTTTCTTTTCTTATCTTCTTAATGATGATCTGAAACATTGGATTTAAGATGTAATAGTTGCCCCATGTTCAATTGTTTTCATACTCGTGATTATAAACATCTACTACCCCGTCCCTAAATTTAGGACACTCTTGAGATTTTTTCTTGTCCCCTTTTATATGACTTTTTCTAATTTTCAACTATATTAATTATTTGTTTGCCAAAATATCTATCAGCATTTTGCATGTTTTTATTTTTACTAGCAATAAATGCTATGATGAAGAAGATACATCATCTCCTCGCTTGAGGGGTAAACTTAGGAAAATGATATCTATTGCTTACCAATTTAATTAATACCAATTTACTTTATATATGAATTTAGTGAATAAGGTCCTATATTTAGGGACAAAGGTAGTATTATTTATGTATATTAAACTTGCTAAGGTGTGTTGGGTACTTGTGTTATACTCTTTTAAAATTGGAGTATAGAGACATGTATATTTGTTCAACTGGTTCAACTAATGATCCAGTAGTTCGATAACTTACCGAATCAAATTTATTAATGCAATTTCTAAGTGTTGAGAGATCTATCATCAAATGTGTACAAGAGTATCTTATTCGCTATATAAATATATTAATGTTAACATTTGGGCGTAGGGGGTCTTGCTTCTTACTTACTACCTGCTGCTGCAATAGGAGCTGTGGGATATTGTTACATGCGGTGGAAGGTGAGACTATAACCCAGCTTCTTTTCTTCACAAATGTAGTTATGTATGAACCAGAATACAATGTGAGATGTGACATGACGATGTTCAACCCCCTATAATTTTACCACTGCCGTGCAGGATTTGTCATTTTCTGATGTAATGTTTGCGACAAAGAAGAATATGGCTAATGCCGTTGCAAGTGTGTCAAAGCAACTGGAGAATGTACATGAAACATTGGCAGTAAGTAGCTTTTATTAGTAGTTGATATTCCTGTTTTACTATTTGAGCATCTTTTCTCTGGATTTTGATCCTCTCCAATTTTCTCTCCTTACTCTCTACCTCTCTCTTACTTTCGCTCTCTCTTCATTAATTTCACTCTCTCTTCATTAAAAATAATAAAAGAGTAAGATTAAAAGAGAGATAGGAAAGACATGGAGAGAAAATTGAAGGAGAAGAACCAATCTCCTTTTCTCTTTGAATGTTGCTGATCTTTTTTGTTTATTTAATTAATTTGCAGTCAACAAAAAGGCATCTAACAAAGAGGTTGGAAGTTCTTGACTTGAAGGTTGAAGAGCAGAATGAGTTAGGCCAACATATTTCAAATGACGTAAGCAAAGTTAATTTTCCTTTAGTCTAGTTAAAGACATTAATGTAATTTACATTGACAACGTTGTCTAGAGAGTTTGAATATTATTGCCCCGTTATTCTAAATAAAAGATAATTTAGCAATTAGCAAGGTAGAGAGGGTCTGTGCAACATTCATGCTTCAAGCCCGAGGGCTTGTCTAAGAAGGCATGCTAGATTTAAAATCAATCACATGCATTCACTTAAAAACTCAGGCTTTTGGGATAGTTTTTCACGACGCATTGATTTCTTCAATCTACAATCCTTATTACCACTTTTCCCTTGATCAACAAACCTTGAGCTTGGTTGGCTCTCCAGGTACATCTCTTCTTGCTAAGGTCCTTGATGAATGGCATGCTTGACATCCAATAATAGCTAGATTCAAAAGAGATAAATAATCAATCAGATGCAAGATTAGTAGGTAGAGAAAAAATGTGTCAGAATAATCAACACCTTAGCACCAAAACAATCTTCTAAGCTTATAAGATAGTAGCTGTTCAACAATTTGTATTTCAGTGTGTTAAATACCCATTCTTTAAAAAGTTCAAGCCGGTAGTTGAAGCCCAATAATGATTTTCAATTTCTAGCATACCCTCTCAAGGTTGAGCTTTGGGGCTTGAACTGTTGACAATGCAAAAACATATTTACCTTATGCTCAAATTTAATTATGAAGAATGTGGATGTTAAGGGTTGAACTCTTTACGCATGCTCACTCATATTGGTTATTTAGATGTCAAAGACTTGTAGTTGATGCCCCAAGAAGGTTTTTTGCATGCTTGATATAGGATAGGTAACCTAGGAGTACAAATTGCTCATTCAGCTCAAACTTAGAAACTTAGAAAAGAAAACTGTTATAATTAATCATCAAAAAGTCATCTAAGTGCTAACGTTTGAAGGCCTACTTGTAGACATAACAAAGGCAAACAACCTAAGAATTGTTCCAATTTTAAGAGGAAATATTATAATTCAAAATTTGAATGATGTCCTGAATACTAAATAACGATAAAATAATCCCAAACAGATATCTCTAATTAAGATATTTAAAAGCTAAGTTCGTTTATTAAAAAAATTAAAATTAAAAGTTATTATAAAATAACATCCCAATCTACATTATTCCCCCCATGGGAGAATTCTCCTCCCAAGAATAAAAAATCAAATGGAGTTGAATCCCGTGAATGAAAAGCATTGCTTGTGCGAAGATCGTTGGAATTGGAACCGTCCCTCCATTTTGCAAGTTAATGGAAAGAGGGGCAGAAGAACCATTATACCCTACATCCAAGTGAATTTCTAACTCCTCTTGCCGCTGACTAACAAGAGACACTCTCACTTTAAGTGATCACCCACACTCCTCTCAACCCTAAACCCTAATTGGTACTCCTACTGTCCAGAATTCTGGACAGTAGGAGTACCAATTCTACTGTAATTTTCCTTTTCAATCAATAATACTATTATTCAGTTCTCTCTCAGTTTGGGTTCCTATCACAATGGAATCACTTGAATTTCTATTTGGAATTTTAAATTGTTTTTCTTAACATAAACACGTGTTCATGACTGCTTGCAAATGCTTCAGGTAGCACATGGGGGCATATACCAGCTCCATTGGTCATGGAATTTCATGGTTCTGTTGACCAGGCTGTCTGGAATCCATTGATGTGGTCAGTTTTTTTTTAATCTAATGTTTCAAAGTGGGGTCTGGTGTTGGTAGCCATGTTGTTGGGAGCCTTTCTGGCAACTTTCTGCCAATGTGTTGCCATGAGGGACACTAGAATTAATGGGTCTAACTTGACCTTGTGAATGTGAATATCTGATAGTGTCCTCAAAACGCTGAAATCGTAGAATTTAGAAAGAACACAAAACATAACGATGGAGTATGAAAGTAGTGTTCATAGACGACTATTAATACCAAATTGATGTGGGACAGAGGTACTCCTTCAATAAGCATATCCAAGTGGAGTGCTCCGTGGCTTTTTTGACTCAAACTCAGATACTCATTGAATAGAAATTACTATTGTAACTAATCATTCAAAAGCTATCTAAATTCTTAAACTGAATTATTATAGACCTAATATATAAAGCTAACAACCTAACAGGTCCTATTTTAAGCTTGCAAACCCTAAATACTAAAGAACAATAAAATAATACCAAATTGGAAACCCTTATTGTGTATTGAAATTATAAATACGAAATAAAAATAAACAAACCTAATCTGCTTAAATTATTTAACTTGAACTTGATTTGGTCCTCAATAATGGAGTATGTTTTGTGAACTAAATTTGTAGTTTGCATAGATCTAGGTGCTTTTTCAAAATGAATTCTTACACTGATCATGACGGGCATTAAAATTTTCATACAGGTGAATGCAGTGAAGTCAGACCTTTCTCAGATTGGGTGTGATGTTGAACTTATACATCAAATGATGTCCGGGCTGGTAAATTGCAGAACTTGCTTGTTGCTCTTTTCTGTTCTCTCTTTAGCATGTAACCAAATCGAATGATCATTTTTTTTTGACATTCTAACTTGAATCAATTGCTTAACTTGATAGGAAGAGAAGCTCAAGCTTGTTGAAGGCAATCAGGTTATAAGTTTAACTTTGCAGACATGGGTTATACACTCGAGCATTTGTTTTTCAAAGTTATTAATTTTTTCACTGATTTTTTTGTTGTTAAATATCATGCAGGATGTTACCAACTCAGGTATCTGGTATTTGTGCAAACTTGCTGACGATCTCAACAATGAGCCAAATGGTAGAGTTGACAAGGTTAGATATTTCAGCTCTGTATGCATTTTCCTCCACTCTAGTAACAAAAAGGGAACCTGGGTTTTTTTAAGAAAGGTTTTCTTATTCTATATTGAAATCCATTTATTGTAAATAATACTGCTCTAGATTATCATGGAAATTTCTAACTTTTCTTGTGCTAATACCAAACCTTGTTTTTATGGGTATCATCGACAGGGACTTGCAGAACTTACAATGGCACTTGACGAGAAAGCCCCTAAGGTTTTATCTTCTGTCTAATGTCTTTCAATTAAGTTGTTCTCGAACTCCTATCCAGAGGTGACATATTTCATTAATGCATTTCAGGGGCTTCAATTCATTACTGAAACAACAGACACCATTGAGAAGTCAGCCATAATAACAAAGAAAGTTGGTCTCAACTTTTCAGATGAGAAACTACCTGTTTCTAAATCAAGAGTACACAGGGCATATCCTGTTGGCATTTCTGTGAGCAAGGGCATTTCTGATTTGGTTTGATTAGCCTTTTGCTTTAAATCAGTGATCAGCCTATCAGCCTGCATGATCACATTGGTTCAATAACAGTACTTTTCTTATGGACAGTAGAAGTGATTAAAAGAAATTGTCAAAACCACAAAAAAAAAAATCAGGCACAAAACGGAGAAACTTCATCGCCTTGTTAATGAATTTTTGTCTCTTGTATATGCAACTTTGAGACAGAATTATACTTGATTCTTTGTATACTTTACTGTCAAATGTGTTTAAAATGGATTTCTAATTTTCCTTCCGATGTAATGATACTGAGTCAGTATCTTATAAGTTATAAGTTTCTGTATACCAAAAATAATTCAAGTTTATTAGCAACTTTTGGAACTATAAATGAGCTAAGGGGATAGATAGTTGAAGAAACTCGTTCATGAACAAGAAAATTTCAAAGGATATTTGACATCATCAAAAAGGGAGAGAGTATGAAGAAGAGTCTCTCCTTAAACTTGGCTAGATAAATACATCAATAAAATAAGAAAAAGGTAAAGACAACCATGGCAACAAAAGAAGATAAAGATGAAGACATAGATTGATCAAAGACAATTGGCAAAGAACTTCACGTCAAATGTCTCAATCATTAAATATCATGATTCATCTCTTATATATCACTTAAAAGATCAGCATAAAAATCATTGAAACAAAGCTATCATAAAAATTGTTCTGGTTCATGAGATTTTTTGGATAAAATCTCTATTTGGTTATTTAGATTAACTGATCAAAATTCTTTGTTTGGTTTGTGAGCTCAACCGTCAAAGTTTTGTTTCCTTCGAGAGATCAATTTGTATAAAATCTCTCATATGTTATAATAAGGTTCATGAACATATTCTTAAAAGTTCAAGACATTTTATCCGTGAAACTCTCAAAAAGAAATTTTTGGGGAAGAGAAGCAAGTCAAGTGGTAGGCCTAACCTATATAAATTCTAGTGCAATTCTTTTAACCCTCAGTATCTTTTTATTTAAAATTTTGCCTCATACCCCTACCTTTATTCTTATACCCCTACATTTTATAAAAGATACTAACTTTGTCCTTGTATATTTTTAACTAATTTATCATTTTATTTTTTAAATATTTTTTTATTTTTATTTTGTCTTTCGGAAGACTTTGCAAAAGAGTTCAAATAGTTAAATTTTAAATATTTTTTAATTTTTATTTTGTATACCAGAAGACTTTGCAAAAGAGTTATGGTAGTCAATTTTTAACATTAACTTTTATTTTGTGTATCGCAAGACTTTGCAAAAGAGTTCCGATAGTCAGCTTTTAAACATTTTTTAGCTTTTATTTTGTGTAACCGAATATTTTACAAAAGAGTTTCGTTAGTTAGTATTTTAATATTTTTTAACTTTTATTTTGTGTACTATAAGAATTTGCATAAAAAATTTGGATAGTCAGTTTAACATTAAATATTATTTTGTGTACATGAAGACTTTGCAAAAGAGTTTTGATAGTCAGTTTTTAAACTTTTATTTAATGTACCAGAAGACTTTGCAAAATAGTTCCGGTAATCAATTTTTAAATTTTTATTTTACGTATCGGAAGACTTTGCAAAAGAGTTTCGGTAGTCAATTTTTAACATTAACTTTTATTTTGTGTATCGCAAGACTTTACAAAAGAGTTTCGATAGTCAGTTTTTAAACATTTTTTAACTTTTATTTTGTGTAACAGAATATTTTACAAAAGAGTTTCGTTAGTTAGTATTTTTATATTTTTTAACTTTTATTTTGCATATTAGAAGAATTTGCATAAAAAATTCTGATAGACAGTTTAACATTAAATGCTATTTTGTGTACCGAGAGACTTTGCAAAAGAGTTTTGATAGTCGGTTTTTAAACTTTTATTTAGTGTATCGGAAGACTTTGCAAAATAGTTCTGGTAATCAGTTTTTAAACTTTTATTTTACCTATCGGAAGACTTTGCAAAAAAGTTTCGGTAGTCAATTTTTAATATTAACTTTTATTTTGTGTATCATAAGACTTTGCAAAAGAGTTCTGATAATCAGCTTTTAAATATTTTTTAACTTTTATTTTGTGTAACAGAATACTTTACAAAAGAGTTTCGTTAGTTAATATTTTTACATTTTTTAACTTTTATTTTACATATTGGGACTTTGCAAAAAAAGTTATGATAGTCCGTTTAACATTAACTGTTATTTTGTGTACCGGAAAACTTTACAAAAGAATTTTGGTAGTCAGTTTTTAAATTTTTATTTAGTGTACCGGAAGACTTTGCAAAATAGTTTCGGTAATCAGTTTTTAAACTTTTATTTTACTTACCAAAAGACTTTACAAAAGAGTTCTGATAGTCATTTTTAACATTAACATTTATTTTGTATATTAGAAGACTTTGCAAAAGAGCTATGGTAGTCAGTTTTTAACATATTTTTATCTTTTTATTTTGTGTACCAAAATATTTTGCAAAAGAGTTTCGGTAATCAATTTTTTAAATATTTTTTAATTTTTTATAAATGATTTATATGAGGGTATTTGGGTAAAAAAATATAATATAGATGTATGCGAATAAATGTTGGGGTAAGGAATAAAATTTTCTTTTCCAATTAATTTTCTTTTTTTTTCCATCTCCTTACTTTACATATTCCGTGTTTTATCTTTTCACTAACATAAATTATTTTTTAAAGTAAAATATTTTTTAAATTAATTACGAATTTTGAATATTATAATTTATCCATCCCTTTATCCCTTTTATATTTAGTCACTTGTTCACCACAAATGTCATGTTGAGAGTTATGTATCCATTTAGATGTATATGCTGTTTTGAGGATCCAACCAAAATACCTATATATTAATGAATTTACTAGAGGGTGAGTTGTAATCCTATGAATGCTTTCCAATATAGGATATGAGTTGAATTACAAAGGTCATTTAAGACCCTCCTAACATTCTAGTTCAAAATTTAGACATAAATCCCAATGGTGTCATCCTTACAAAGAATAATACATTCATAGTCTTCAAACAAGAAGGTAATATATGAGAGTTTTTGAAAATCTAAATTTTCAAGTAGAGTTTAGATGCAATTTACTTGCTGATTGGAATAAATTCCAAGTCTCTTGGGAATCCTCCCATAATAATGTTGAGGGTATGTCTTAATGGATCTTAATCTTTCTTAGTGTTTTAGTTCAGACTTTTTTTCTTAGGTGTTAGTAGAGATCTCTATTAATTTGATTTTTTATTTAAGATTGCCTCGGGATGTAACTCTTGCATGTATATCATTATGTGTCTTTCTTAAATGAATCTTTTAAGATATCTTTTCAATTAAAAACATCTATATATGTCATGCCCCTTCACAGTGTGATAAGGAGACAAATCTATTGTAACCTCTGTATTTCATTAGAGTACGTTCTTGGTCTTTATACAGACTCAGAAACTTAGGAAACATAATAATTAGTAAATACTATGAATTTGGCCACTGTCTCTTGACCTTCCAAATCTCTCCATTAACTTATTAATAAAACCCATTAACTATAACATTAAAGTTTATTCAACAAAATTCCTCTGTAAACTTAAATGTTTCTTCTATTCATCATGCCTATCAATTTCTTGCCTCTGTCGAAGATTTCTTTTGATAATGGTTTTGTGAAAATGTCTAATGCTTGGTCCTTACTTGCTACATGCTTCAATTCGACATTTCCTTCCTTCACGTGTTCTCGAATGAAGTGGAAGCGAACGTCAATGTGTTTGCTCCTTTCATGGTTTACTGGATTCTTTGCTAACTCAATTGCTGACCTGTTGTCAACTTGTATTATTGTTGCACCTTTCTGTTCTAGCTCCATTTTACTCATCAATCTTCTGAGCCATATTGCATGACAAACGCACCAGGATGCTACTACATATTCTGCTTCACATGTTGAAAGTGTTACTATCGGCTGCTTTTTAGAAAGCCAAGTAAATGCAGTATTTCCCATGAAAAACACATATCCAGAAGTGCTTTTTCGATCGTCTATGTCTCCGCACCAATCACTGTCAGAGTAACCAACCAACTTGTATTTGTCTGAATTCGAGTAAAACATCCCAAGTGACACTGTTCCTTGGATGTACCTCAAAATTCGCTTCAATGCTTTCCAATGTGTGTAAATTGGCTCCTCCATGAATCGACTTACAATGCCTACACTTAATGAGATATCTGGTCTTGTACATGTGAGATAGCGAAGACTTCCTACCAAACTTCAATATTTTCCTGCTTCGACACGTTCTCCTCCACCAAATTTCGACAATTTTGTTCCTGGTTCCATTGGCGTCGAAGCCGGATTACAGCTTTCCATCTTATATCTTTTCAAGATTTCTTTTGCATATTTTTCTTGTGAGATGAAGATTCCTGTTTCTTCTTGTCGAACCTCCAGACCAAGAAAGAATCTCATCAGGCCTAAGTCTGTCATCTCGAATTCACGTGTCATTGTGCTTTTGAATTCTTCTATCATCTGATCATCACTGCCCAGAAAATATAAGATCATCGACATAGAGAGCAACAAGTAATACATTCCTTCCATTTTTCTTCACATAGAGGGCATGTTCGTACGGACATTGCTCGAACCCGTTCTCCTTGAAATATGTGTCGATACGTGTGTTCCATGCCCGCGGTGCTTGCTTTAGCCCATATAGCGCTTTCTTCAATTTCAGTACCTTCTTCTCTTCTCCAGCTTTCATGTACCCGAGTGGTTGTTCAACATAGACTTCTTCTTCTAGTACACCATTCAGAAAAGCTGTTTTGACATCCATTTGAAATATTGGCCATTTGAATTGAGCAGCTTGAGATATGAGTAATCGAATTGTCTACATTCTTGCAACAAGTGCAAATACTTCGTCATAATCAACTTCTGCTTTCTGTTTGTATCCCTTCGCAACAAGTCTCGCTTTGTATCGTTCTATTTCTCCTTGAGCGTTCATCTTTTTCTTGAATACCCACTTTACACCAATGGGTTGACTACCTTTTGGCAATTCAACTAGCTCCCAAGTGTTGTTGTGGATAATCACCCTCATCTCTTCGTCCATGGCACTTTTCCACTTCTTGTCTCGTACTGCTTCTTCAAAACTGATGTTTTCAGCATCTGCCAAGAGACATACAAGGTGCACTTCACTTGTCGAATCATACAGATCTTGCAAACTTCGCATTCTGGGTTGTGTAGGTTCATCTTCATTGTCAGAATCTTCAAGTTTTGTTGAAATGTTTTGTGGTACAACGACAGATGATTCTTCAACTTCGACGATAACTTCTGTCGAACTGTTCTAGTCCCACTTACTTGTTTCGTTTATTCAAACGTCTCTACTCACTATCACCTTCTTTCTTATGGGATCAAATAGCTTGTACCCTTTTGTTTTCTCATCATACCCAATGAGTATGTATTTCTGACTTTTGTCTTCAAGTTTCGTTCTTCGTTGATCTGGTACGTGTGCATAAGCCACACTTCCAAATACTTTGAGATGAGAAATTGTTGGCTTCTGTCCGCTCCACGCTTCTTGTGGTGTTGTATCTTCTAACTTCGAATGTGGACATCGATTCTGAACATAAATGGCACATTTTACAACTTCTGCCCAAAATTCCTTTGGCATGTTCTTGCTTTTAAGCATTGAACGAACCATGTCAAAGACTGTTCGATTCTTCCTTTCAGCCACCCCATTTTGTTGAGGTGAGTATGCTGCAGTTAGAAATCTCCTTATACCCTTCTCTTCACAATACTTCATAAAGGCTGTCGAAGTATACTCACCACCTCTATCAGATCGAACTGCTTTAATGTGTCTGTCGGTTTCCTTCTCCACCATTACTTTGAACCTTTTGAACACCTCGAATGCTTCAGACTTTTCTTTCAAGAAATAAACCCATGTCTTCCGTGAGTAATCGTCGATAAAGGAAATAAAGTACCTTTTGCTACTGAAAGATTCTGGCGTGATTGGCCCACATATGTCGGTGTGAATCAAATCAAGGATATGCTTAGCTTGATATTCTGCCTTCTTTTGAAATGAAGTTCTTGTTTGTTTGCTAAGCACACATTCTTCACAGAACTTTCCTTCATAATCCATATCTGGTAGTCCATGCACCATGTTCCTTTTTGCCAACCTTTTTAAACCAGCGTGATATAGATGACCAAAGCGTAGATGCCATAGTGACGCTTTGTCTTCGACATTTACTTGTAAACATTTTTCTCGAACATTTATCAGATTCAGTTTGTACATTCGATTTCTCTCCATTTCGACACGAGCAATCAGATGTCCTAACTTGTCCTTCAAATGCAGTATCCGTTCTTTCATAAGTATCGAATAACCTTTTTCTGTAAGTTGTCCCAAACTCAAGATGTTGGTTTTAAGATTTGGTACATAATAAACATCTTGAATTGATCCAATCAACCCATCCTTCTGCAAGTAACGGATCGTTCCCTTGCCTTCGACCTTCACTTTCGATACATCTCCGAAAGACACATTGCCATCTTCAATCTTTCTCATTTCTTTAAACAAGTGTTTGTGACCACACATATGGTTACTTGCTCCTGAGTCAAGATACCAAACATTGTCATTTGTGTTGATCTCATTTTGAGCCATCAAGAGAAAACCTTCATTTGCTTTAGCTTCCAAAGTTAGATTGGTTGTTTCTTCTACCTTCTTTTCGATTCGACAATCTTTTGCAAGATGTCCCACTTTATCACAGTTATAACATTTGAATGAGTTACAATCCTTCGCATAATGACCATACTTGCCACACTTGTAGCATTCAAAGTTGGAATGGTTCGACCTACCACCTCTTTGACCACGTCCTCTGCCACGCCAATTTTGCTGACTCGACTATCCTCTCTTGAAGTTGCTGCCTCTACCACTTCAACCACTGTCATGTCCTCCACAACCACGTCCTCTTCCTCGAAAATTTTGAGAAAAGAGTACCTTTTCGTCTTTGATTTGCTCCTTGGTTTGATTTGCGTCCTCTACTCCTTCTTCCTTCTTTTTCATCTTACGTTGTTCGTGTGCTTCGAGGGAACCGGCGAGCTCTTCGACTGAGAGCGTCGAAAGGTCCTTTGACTCTTCTATTGCACACACAATATTCTCAAATTTATCTGTTAAAGATCTCAAAATCTTTTCAACAACTCGTGCATCAGTTACTGTTTCGCCATTTCTGGTGAGTTGGTTCACCACCTTTTGAACACGTGTGATGTAGTCAGATACATTTTCTGACTCCTTCATCTGCATCCTCTCCAATTCTCCACTAAGAGTTTGGAGTCGAACTTGCTTTACTCGATCTGCTCCTTTGAACACTTTCTCTAGCGTGTCCCACGCTTCTTTCGACGTAGTCGAACCGGCAATCTTTTCGAAGCCTGATTCATCAACAACCCTAAACAACATGTATAATGTCGTTTTATCCTTCGATCGCGTCTCTTTCAACGCCTTGTTTTGAGCTGTCGTATATCCCTCAATATTTGTTGGTTCTTCAAACCCATCTTTGGTCACCTCCCACGCGTCTAGAGATCCGAGAAGAGCTTTCATTTGGATACTCCAGTTTTTGTAATTTAACTTCGTTAGCCGTGGCAACGGCATTTGATTCATCATGTTTGCCATTAGCTCTGATGCCAATTTGTGATAAGGAGACAAATCTATTGTAACTTTTGTATTTCATTAGAGTACGTTCTTGGTCTTTATACAGACTCAGAAACTTAGGAAACATAATAATTAGTAAATACTATTAATTTGGCCAGTGTCTCTTGACCTTCCAAATCTCTCCATTAACTTATTAATAAAATCCATTAACTATAACATTAAAGTTTATTCAACACACACACGGTGGAAAGATCACCACTAATTTGAGTAATGACCCATTTGTTCTTTTGGCCTTGGTAGAGCATCCAATAGACTATTGTGCATGAGCTTTTTCAAAGTTTGACATCACTTACTACTAGTTGAAAATAGATAATATTTTTTTTTCAGGAGGACGATAATTCTTTCTGTTGCATTAGTTTCCTTCTCGTAGTCTTGATGAGTAATTCTCGTTTTACAATGGTGCTTGTTCCTTAACATCTCTATTTTTTTCAGCATTACTTTCTTCTTCTTTGATATAACATTCTATTCTACGTGCTTCATAATCTCTTATATGTTAGTTAGTGATTTTTGTACCAATCAATTTGGTCGAGGACATTAAAGATACTTATGTGTTCCATTAAGTTTCTTATATATAGAGTTTTACTATTTCAACATACTTATTATCTTGAGATCATATATGAACATCTACCTTGATTAACTTCCCACTCATATTGTCATTAGCATGATCGAGCTCACTTTAACTTTGATCGATTAAATCTGTATGCATGGGTGTCTTCCATCCTAAAATACTTGAAATTATGAGTTATTAATTTTCATTTCTAAGTCTTTGAGTTTCTTTTCTCTCTAAATTGATTGAACTAATGATAAATTTACAATGTTTAATAAAATATAGGCTTAATACATATTTTAGTCATTTAACTTAATTTAATATTCCCTTTTAGTCTCTTAACTAAAAAAACGTTACAAGTTAGTTCGATAACTTCATTTCTGTTATACTATTTGGTCTCTTATGCCAATTTATGATATTTTTTTTAAGTTACAGTGACGTGAATGTACAACAAGGCTCAAGGTTCAAATGTGACTCAATATATGTATTATAAAGTAGGGTTTTCACTTGAGTTTCTCAGAAGGTGAACAACGTCTATATGAGAAATTTAAGTGAAAATCGTACTATATGAAAAAAAAACGTTAAGTTATGGTGACGTGGATGTACAACAAGGCTCATGGTTCAAATGTGACTCATCATTTGTACTATAAAGTACAAATGCTGAGTCACATTTGAACCCTGAGTCTTGCTGTACATCCACGTCACCATAACTTAACGTTTTTTTTTGCCATAATTCGACGGAAGGGGCAAATAGGATAACAAAAGTGAAATTAAGAGACTAACTTGTACTGTTTTTTTAACTAAGGGACTAAAGCGAAATATTAAATTAAATTAAGAGACTTGTGGACTAAATATGCCTAAAAATATATATTTTTGAATTTAATTTGATGTTTTAAAAAAATAATTTAATTTTGTAAAATTAAAAATACATACATTTAAAGAAAATAAAAGACAAAAAAAATAAAATTGAAAGATATACTATTTTCAAATTAAATACTATAGTAATCATATTTTAAAACTATTTATCAAACTAACCACTTAAAAAAAAAACGACATGACTGTGACGCATGCATTGCTTATTTGTACTAAGGCGCCACTGCCTATGGCACATGCATGCAAAAGGCTAATATTGCATGCATGCGCCACTCCTCTTGACGTCTCCCTCTAATACATACGCAGTATATTTTTTAAATAATTAAAACAAAACAAAACAAAATATGTGTCACTAGCCGTGACACATGCTATTATTGCATCATATGCTTGCATGCACCATTAGAATTGACTGCATGCGTCATAGACAGTGACACATTCTGTTATCATATAAATTTTTTTATTTAAAAATAATTAATTTAATAAATAATTTAAAAATATAATTATTTTAATATTTAATTTAAAAATAATATATTTTTTTAAAAGATATCACTCGTAATCGAACCCACTATCTCCCGAATAATTGGGAATTTGCAAGTGATATTACAACTTTATTTGTAAGTGATATTACCACTTTATCTGCCTATAAATAAAAATATAATTCTAAACCATAATTACACATAAACCTATACATTAGATTTAGCGTGCGACCACTAATACAACACTCCTGCAACCAGTAATACACAACACTGAAACTAAACAAAACACCAAATCCTAATCGGCAACAATGAGCTTCATCGACGACGGCATCGACTTAGACCCCTCCGATTTCGGCACATCAGTCCCTCTAAAGAAAGTCCCTAACGGCGACGTTTTCCAAGCATCCCGCGCCGGCGACGTCGACCGTCTCCGGTACCTTCTAGAATGCGGTGTTAACGTCAACGCCCGTGATCAATGGGACTCCGTCGCACTCTACTACGCTTGTCTCGCCGGTCACCTCGACGCCGCTCGTATGCTTCTCGAAAGCGGCGCTATTTGCTCCGAACATACCTTTGACGGTGACCGTTGTCATTACTCCGCTCTCAATTTGAAGGTTCGGAAGCTTCTCAAAGCGTTTGAAGCTCGTCCTCCGCCTTTGAATCCCTTGCAGTCTTCTCTAAGGGATACTTTCTTCGCTTGCCCGGCTAATTCGCATTCTGGTGGCTTTCAGTTTCCAGGTATGAATTCGATTCTACCTTGTCTTTTTCTACTAGTTTGATTAATTAGTATATGAGAATGTTAAGTTTCGGA
The DNA here is from genome assembly GCF_024323335.1 of Lathyrus oleraceus. Taxonomy (NCBI): domain Eukaryota; kingdom Viridiplantae; phylum Streptophyta; class Magnoliopsida; order Fabales; family Fabaceae; genus Lathyrus; species Lathyrus oleraceus. The sequence goes on along the minus strand of NC_066583.1, from coordinate 233,637,193 downwards.
ATCTCTTTTTGTTGCAATTTTCAACTTTTTTTATTTTGATCATGTTGCAATTTTTATTATGATGTAAGAAGGATGCACTTGAAGTTAAAGGGGAATGCAACAAAAAGATGTGTCTGTGAGAGTTTCTTTTTGTTTAGGATGATAGAAGAATTTGATTTATAGGTTGTGAAAATGTTCTTTCTCTTAAGTTTATTGATAGATGATTTTGGAGAATGTATGAGAGAGAGCTTATGAGAAATTTGAGCTTTAGAAGCTCACTTTAGGGTAATTTTGGATTGAGGATTTTAGAGGGTTTTAGAGAGGTAAGTCTATATTTTGGTATATATATTTTGCGCTTTAATTTTTTTTGAAAGAATAACATGATAGATGATCTTATAACATTTCAACTACACTTAATATGTTTCACGAGACATTTTATAGCTTCCTCAATTTAAAAACAAAAAATAAGTCCCCCTCCCATCCCACACGCTTCCCTTCAAAATCCTCTGCCCAAGCATACCCTTAATTTAGGAGTTTCACAGTTTTTGTAAGATTATAAAAAGTGTTAAGCCACCGGTTGCGGCTGTTTTGGTAGTATGCTTGTTGGAATTGTTTTTGCTTTTGGGAAGAGGGTGCTATCTGCCCAATCCGATGGGAGTTTTCAGTGGTTGGTGGTGGGGCTTTTTTTGGTCGCCGTTTAGGATGTCATTCTGGTTAGATGCTTCTTCTGCTGTGTAGGGACTGTTCTCTCTATTTTGGTAGCACATGGCCGGTTTGGGAATTTATTCTAGGTTGGGATTGTTTTGGCATTCAGCTAGGATTGGTTTTTAATTGACCGGAGGTTTTGGCACATCTGCAAACTATTCATAGAACAGTGAAGGTGCAAAAGTAAGTGAATTGGTTTTTCTTTTCTTTCTGTGTACTGATAGGCTTTGCTTTAGTCTTCTTTGCTGCTGATTTTTATTAGGTGGTCTTCTTTGGTTTAAAGTGCCTTTTAGTTGGAACTTGTTAGTATTGTTTGGCTCACTTTCATTTGTTTTTGGTCTATGTGGTATTACTTACTATTTCCATCTTTCACAACTTGTGGTAGAATGGAACAATTTTAATATATTTCGAATGTAAAAATAAAATAATTTCCTTCCTATAAGTGCTTGTTCAAAATTTATCCAATGGGACTCAGATTTATGGTTTTTATAGTTTTAGTGGTCAGGGGTGAAACGAGTGATGAAGGAGGTGGGAAGACAGCTGTGAAAATAGGGGCATATTGTGATACTTAGGTGTATGATAGGAGTTTTTGTTGCTAATTTCAATAAGAAATATACACGGGAAATTGAAGGGGAATACAACAAAGAACTGAATTGCTCTTTGTTGCCACATAATAATTGAGATGAACAAATCTGCATGTCTTAGCTGCTACATGTTACAGTGACTGTTACTAGGGATTATTCTGTGCAGAACACAACAACTACACAAGTTAAACCAGACGACATGACACACTAACACAATACAAAAGTGCATAACTGTTGACAAACTATTTTTCTTTTCCTCTTCACTTCAAAAACTACAGTAGCGTCGGCTTAAGTTTAGCTTCATAATCCGTGCTTAATCTTCCCCTGCTTTGTTGGTAGTTGTTGGAAGACACTGTCTTTTTTGCCTGCAAAACAAGACATGGGGGTGGGGTGGGTACTGTTTGCACAGTGTTAAGGTGAAATATGGTTAAATGATTAGAAGATATTTGGCAAGCTGCAGCCTGCTAGCTCTGGTTTTTCATTCTTTAACAAAATTCAGGTTGCATAAATGTAATCAATGGCAGGCAGAAGGCGGTTCAAGGCAGCAAGCCAAAAATCCGCCAAAACCATATGGTGGATGGCATTGCGGCCTATTAAAGAAGCACGCAGGCTATAAAGTATACCAAAAAAACTGAATAATATAATAAAATAAAATAAAACTAATAAGCTCCAGACATGGTTAAACCCCGCAACTCAACTGTCTGCCACAGGTGAGTCCATGCATGGACTCGGGATAACAAATTGAAGCTACGTGAGGCACATATCATTTCACTAGGTTTTAGGTCTCTTTTGTTTTATTTCCCCTAAAAAGGGTTGCTTCATTGCTTAAGTGGTGGCTCTCCTAGATCACAAATGTTGGTCAATTTCATTGATTAGACAAGCGTGCCTGGCAAATTGATATAGATATAGTACCTTTACCCTCCACTTATTTGTTTCATACACATTTGGATCACTTAATCATCTAGTTCCAAACTTTCTTGAGATGTTTCATCGGTGATCTATTTGAGTGTGCTTGTTTTTCTTCTTAGCTTTTCTTGTTTGTCATTTTATATTCTTAATTTTGTCTTAGAGTTTTCCTTCTTGAAACTTGAAACTCTTGTGTTGATGGCTTTGGTAGATTTCTTTAACTGTGTTTGGATTTTGTTGATAACTACCAATTAGGGTTCCAATCCAAGAACCAAAGAGGAGACATTGCTCATTCGCCATTCTCATTAGAAATTTTTTTATTTCATTTCTAAGTTGTCCAAATGAAGTCCTCAGTATTTGTAGGAAAAGTACTCCTACGCCTAAAATGCGTTAAACATGAATAAAGTTCCCTGAAAGGGGATTACACCACTTATTAAAATAAAACAAAAACTATTACATTTCAAATTAAACAAAAATACAACTAAAATTATTCTAAAGTCATAACATAAATATTTCCTTGTTTTCCTGATACCTTTTGGGTCCTCATCACGATTCTTACCAAAATCTTACCAAATATGGTTAGTGTGTTATTAAGACTGAAGTTCCCACAAAAAGCAAAGATATGTATGATCCTCTGAGTTCCATCAAGAACTATGAAACTCGGATTCGGACACGGGACACGACACTGATACGGACACGAAGATCCCGTTAATGTAAAAAATATAGGACAAGAACACGGCTGTATATAATTTGTATGTTAATATAGTAATGCAATTTATGAGCACAATCTATAAAGAGTTTAAAATGAGAAGCAAAATTTATGTTTATAAAATATTTTTTTGACACAAATGTTTAGTTTAAACATAGTACTTTCAATCAACGAAAAAAAAAGACATAAATTCATCCAAAGACAAGTCAGCAACTTCAAGAAATTCACTGTCATCTAATGATCCAAACTCATCTCAAGCGACATCCCATATTTATGTTTCCTCTTGATGATATTGGGGAGTGCTCCTTGATAGAAGTTGAAGGTTACTATGCCCATATACTAAAGCTTCTGCCAATGGTGCCATTTTGTTTCTCTTCAAAAAGAATGGATAAATGAATATGTGTTCCAATTTCTTTCAACAAGGTTGTGCAAGTAGTTTAAGCGCAACCTTTTTTTTTAAATTTTAAAAATTATTGAGTTGGATTTTTTTTTATATAAAAATTCTGAAATTTTTTGAGTTGGACCGTGTCCTTTATTTGAAATAAGGTGTCGTATCCGTGTCCGCGGCGATTTAATTTTTTTTTTCTGTTCGACACTTCAAAAACGTGTCAGATACGTGTCGTACGCATATCCGTGTCCGACACGGCGACACGCCGTGTGAATGACGTGTCGGAGCTTCATATATCAAGAATGACAAAAGGGTTTGCGTGGGAAGAGTCCTCCACCTCAAATAGGAATCTGATATCAGATTTCTAATGATAATCTGAATTCTCTGAATTCTCTGAATACTGTTTTACTGAATTCTCAACTCTTGAAAATTACATGTCAAATTACTTATTTTAGCCACATGTATCTTGAACTGACTGAATGCTGAAGTAGCTTAATCAATGACTCTACACTGACTTTTTGACTAATTTGATTATTTAAACCCCTTATTATTATGGTATTGGACTTTCCTTGACATGATTAACCGATCAAATACATAGAATAATGGCTTTTGAGCAGGTAAGATAATATTCTTACACAACATATAATTAAGGCTCAACTACTGAGACTACAAATGATAAAAGAAGGCTTGTTTATTCTTCATCAACTCTCCTATTTCTCTCATGTGAGATGGGGATGCCATTGTTTGTAATAATTCTGTTTCCAAATAATAATGTTGTATTTATACATGGTCTGGGACTCAATATTTATCATATTTGAATAGGTATTCCGTCCACTCAAGGGTTAAGCTCCAATTACTTTCCTCCAGATGTGGTTTTTAGTGTACAAGGAAGACCTATTGAAGCTCACAGGGTCATATTAAGTGCAAGGTCGCCATTTTTCAAGAAAAAATTTGAGACTGATTGGAAAGAGCGCAGCGAAGTAAGATTTTCACGGGAAAAGCTGTCGTATCCCGCGCTTTATAGCCTTATAAATTTCTTTTATTCAGATAGATTAGAGATTGCTGTGGATGACATGGATGATCTTGTGAGAATTTGCAAAGTATGCAAATGTGAATCTCTACAGAAAGTTCTCGAGAAAGAATTGACTCATCAAAAATATGCACTGTATAAAGCTTTGAGTGATGTAGACAATTCTCAAAAACGGTTTATTTTACAAGGTCTATCCCTTCCTGAAGAAGACAGACTTCCTGCTGCCTTGCGCAGAATCCTTCTGGCAGCCCTTTCAAATTCCACTCATGAAAATGGTCAAGATAATGGAATCGATAAATTGGTATCTAAGATGGATGCCATGCAGGTAGATAAACCTCTAAATGATCTTGCTGATGTTTGCATTAGAGTTGATAGAAAAAATTTCCGCTGCCATAAAGTTATTCTAGCATCAAGGTCAGAATATTTCAAAGCAAGACTATCACGTATGAAGGATTTCCATGAAGGGAAAGATGAATTGTATATTGACTTCCTTCCTTGTCTTGAAGAACATGACATGAGTGTGGAAGCATTTGAGAAAATGATTGAATATATGTAAGTCTCTTCCTTTTACTGTGAAATTTGGAAATTGAATCTTGGAAGGATCTAGTATGGCAATAATTACAACGGTAACTTGAGATCATTTTGTGAATCAGTATCCGTGACTCTGTTTTATTCTATAGATTCTGATTTACAGTTAACTGCTTTGCAATGTGGATATTCTTTCTCACATTCCAGATTATTTGTATTTATATTCGGGAGAAAAGCTTCACCTATTTTTTTGTATGTCAATCTGGAATATCTAACAAGTTGACCCAACATAACCAATTTCATTTAATTTTGTAGCTTTTTAAGTACTTATGGTTGTGCTTCCAGTTTGTCAAAGATTAAGTAAAACATATTCAATTGCCTTAGTTTCATGCATGTTTGTTTTAGTACCATGTCATTTTTGTGTTGTTATATATTAGTTTCTGTAGCATGCTCCCGCGACTGTCCCTTTTGCTTGAAGTTTCTGAAAACATAAGTGTATTTGTACTCTTTTTTATTTTTACTTTTTTTATGTCAAATCTACATTAATAATTGTACATTAATTTTCTGCCGCAAGTATGACTTTTTGTGAATTTTATCCTGTCTCTCTATGTTGGTTCAGGTACACCGATCGTTTGCAGGAAATAAATCCAGATCAGGTTTTTAGACATCCATATAGATTTGTGTTAAAAGTTGTTTGTCTTTTTTATTGTCAAATACTCATTTTATGTTTTGATTTTGTACAGGCTGAGGAAATGTTTGATATTGCTTCTAGATACTTGATGTTTCCTCTTAAGCGTGCAGTGGCTGATGTCTTGGTGTCACACTTGGAAATGGCGTCACCTGAAGAACTTTGCCAATGGTTAATGCTAGCTGACATGTATTTTTCTTTTCTGCCAGTCTCTCTCCTTCACCTTACTCTGATGGCTGCAATTATTGTCATTTTTGTTTACTTATCATGATTATATAACTGTTTCAATACATTTTGATACTTGTGCTTTACCTTTTCGTTTCTACTTGTTTTAGACCTTATTATCTTACCATTTCCCTCTTTATTCATTCACCACTGCTCAAATTGACCTTAGGATTGTGTTGTAAGAGGAAACTATGTTTTTGTTCGCTGATTTATACGACTTTTAACTGAAGAGTATTGTAGCCTGTTGTGGTGAATTACATATGTTATGTTCCTTTTTTCTTTCTTTCTTTCTTTCTTCATGATAATTGATCTTTGTTCTCATAATTTGTGAAATACTATTGTTGGAAATATATTTAGATCTATAATATTGAATCTGTATTTCGAATGAATATTTGTTCATTTCCAGGTATGGTGTTTTGAAGATTCGGGAATTCTGCCTAGATACCATTGCCTGTAATTTTGAATTATTTGCGGATACTAAAGAATTCAGGGCAATGCTGCTGACTTTGCCTCCACCATCTGGAGACTCATCTCTTCGTACCACTGTCCCGAGCATGCCTGGATCTACCCTAAATAATGATCAAGGAAATCTTCTTGATGATTTACGTGATAAATGGCTTGAAATTGAAGCTGCTGAACTTGACGAAAGAGATGATAGTGCTTTGCAATTTGACAAGCGCCTAGAGATGCTTATGCTTGTTGCAAAGCATGAAAAGTCATCAGGTGATGTTGATTCAAATTGTGTTAATGATGTTCCATCCTTGGCTTTCTCTCCGATCACTGCTGTAATTTCAGGCGAACACAAAGAACCGTAGATTTCTGAATATCATTTTTTTGGAATGTATAGATTTTTAGATCATCACGGTGGTAGTTTAGAGAGCAGGGTACTAAGTTAGGTTGCTTGGAGTACTTAAGTTGGGTTTTAGTAACTGAAGTTGCTCTAGCATTCATTGGTTCTTAAAGTTCTATTTATTATACTCTTCTTATTATTACACGGTAGTTTTGACATTTTGGTTGTCTTACATTATTGTGTGCTTGTTCAAACCAGCTTGTTACAACATAAGTCTGAGAAAAACTCTTTAAACCAGCTAAAAAAATACCTGATAATACCATATCTGCGTCTTAGATTATTAGGATTATCCATACCCAAAATAAAAATAAAAATAGAGTAACTTGGGAATTCTTTCCATACATCTCATTTCGTTTGTGTCCTTATTTGATTGTAATAATGATATGGATGGAGTGTGTATAACCGGTGTAAACCGATGTTAATTTATATATAATTTCTTTCATGCCGATATAGGTGATATTATTATTTTAATTTGCTAAGGCTCTTGCTATCTGACTAATAAAAGATAAAGATTCTAATTGACAATCTCGGATTGAAGGAGAATAACGATCCAAAACGTAGTGGATTTAAAAATTTTCTCCTTTAGTAATTCTTACGAATGAGTATGATCAGTGATAGAATCGTTATTTCTTGTGGCGATTGAAATCTTTGATGCAGATCTAAGGAGCGATCACAAACGTTGAATGGTGACAATACCTCTACTCAGTCCACACGAATGAATTTCTTCGGTCTCAGTGCTAGCTACTACAAATGAAGGCTTTGAGTGAGAGAGAAACAAAATTTCATCTGATCAAATACTTTTGCACAAGAGTTCTATTTATAGAAGCATTTGTGTGGACTGTAAGCTAAAAAACCCACTTAAGTGTATGTGGCCCATATCTTATGGTCGCATCTCGAAAAATGAGAACACGACTTAGCGAAGCGCAATCGCACGCTCGCATGATGAACTGAACATAGTTGTCACCGAAATTTATTTATTCCTAAAAAGGAAAAGGAAAATACGATAAAACCCAAGACAGAACGACAATGATTATGATCGTCACAACCAAATCAGGATTCAGGAGTCGATTATGCAAGGGGAAGGTATTAGCACTCCCCACGTCCGTTGTACTCAACGGAAACCATTAGGTTAGTTGTGCGCGTTAGTGTTAGTTTGAAATATTAGGCTTCTCAGGTTATTAGGTAGGAAAGAAAGAACAGAAGAGAGAAGAATGTTTTTGGATTTTGCAACGAAGGGAACTAAACCTAAGTTTTTTATTAATGGGCCTGACAAGATTTCGCAATCCTGCTCCTACGTATCTCAATAGAGAACTCAAGGCTTACGTAGTTCTAGGTAGAAAATGTTTGTTTGTTGGTCGATTTTAGCGAAAACTACATTGTATTAATCGACGAAAAACATTGTTTTACTCAAAATAGATGAGGAGCAGACGAATACCTCACATCGAATGGATTTACAAATCAACATTCGGAAAAACGTCATTTATCTCAACTCAATAATTATGGATGAAGCATTGCTTTACATCATCTTAAGACAATGCGTCTTTCGTTTATGAAAAGGTTTTTCTGATCAATCACACGGTGGCGAAAAAGAGTTTGATTGGTTGAATGTATTTTTGGGCTTGAAAGACGAGTATTTATGACTTGCAAGCTCTTACAACTTGAGTCTAATACCCGGGATTACGTATGGATATTTCACCCAGGTAATCTTTTTCTTTCAATTTTATTGAGAAAAGAAGTTTGAATATTTACAAGTGTTTTGAAGGAGAAGACAAACGCTTATGACTTGCAAGCTCTTACAACTTGGGCCTAACATTCGGGACTACGACTGGATATTCCATCCAGGATAATCTTTTTCTTCAGATTTTATTGAGAAAAAAAGATTTGAATATTGAAGTGTTTTGAAGAGAAGACGAATACTTATGGCTTGCAAGCTCTTACAACTTGGGCCTAATATTCGGGATTACGACTGAATATTCCATCCAGGGTAATCTTTTTCTTCCAATTTAGTTGAGAAAATGATTTGAAAATTTTGAGGGTAATTGAAGAGAAGACAAATACATAAGGATTACAAGCTCTTACAACTTAGGCCTAATATTCGGGATTACGACTGGATATTTCATCTAGGTAATCTTTTTCTTCAGATTTTAATGAGAAAATAATTTGAATATTGGAGTGTGAAGGTTCGAGATTCAAATGATCGAAGTACGGAGGTTGGAATACAAAGTGAGTTGAATGGATGTCCTCACAAAGATTTGATATAAAAGACCCCAAAATAAGTTGAGTATAAATGAATGAATAATTTAGTTTTTATAATTTTGACGCATTTAATTTTTTTTTTTAAAAATCAACAAGTGTTTTAAAAATAATTTGAATTAAATAGAGGGTACAAAATGGTTAAACTAAATCAAGAAGTTAGGAAAAGAAAATAGAATAAGATGACAATTATAAAATAGAACAATGAATCCAAAAACAAAACCAATGCTAAGGATTGAACCTATGACATAGTGGAAAGCATCAAATGCCTCAATCATTAGGCCATGAATAGTCAACTAGAAACCAAACATATCCATTGATACAAGACACAAAAATTATTATTTTTTTAAAATAAAATAAATAAATAAGAAAACAAACTGGGCCGTGGGGGTGGTTGAATGGGCCATTTAAGATGATGTTGGAGCGCTGGGTTTGGGTCGGACTCGACCCGGTTTTTCTTTTTACTAACAAACAAAAGAAATGAGAAACCCTAAACCTAAAAAACACACGGCAACTTCAAAATACTCGTGATACAAAATGCCAAAACAAAAATTTCCTTCTCCCTGCAAAATCGGCCATGAACAGACTCCATAACTCACTATCTACTCACACCCGATCTCAAACTTCTTCCTTTCTCACTTCCAATTTCGACCTCCTCCACCTCTTCACCGTGATTCCGGCCTCCCTTCTCACGATATCGGCTAAGAACCACACGAACCTGGCCGTTTCTCCTCACATGGAACACAAGTTCCTTCTAATCTAACCACTTTGTCATACCCCAAAATTTGCCCGTTGATATTACAAGGCATTTTTCAAGGCACTCCAACTTATTCTGCAAGGCACTGATCTTAAAGGAACAAAAGCCCAGCTCACAACGGACTCAATCCAAAATGGCCCAAACTAACTTACTCGCTAGGCGAGCAATTCCTTCGCCTAGCGAACCCTTCGTCATGACACTCGCCCCAGCGAAGCACCAAATCCAGAAAAAAAACCCAAACTAGCTTGCTCGCTAGGCGAGCAACTCCCTCGCCTAGCGAAGCTTGCGAACATCAGAATTTTCGGGCTTCACTCTGAGCCCATTAGGTCACAACAAGAGCATTATAAATAGCCAAGCTTCAGTCAGAAAAAGAAAAAAGAGAAAAAACAGACGACGACAGACGGAAACCCTGGCATAGAAACCCTAAAGACTAGTCCAGAGAGGTCGAAGTAAAGAAACCCGGACGGCCGCTCATCCGCACCGAAGTTACCGTCGTCCAACTCCACCCGATACCAAAAGCGATCTGCCAGTTCAGTGTTACAATTCAGCTGCAACAGGTTTGCGCATCACTATTGTCTTATGATTCCAAGTTGTAATCTCTAAATACATAATGCATCATAATCGAATTTTTGGATATGTAGCTAGATTTTGCATGTGAGTTTAAGTATGCCTGCCTATTCTGAATGTTTGACCATATTATTTCTGTAATTGAATACCATAAGGCTTGCAGCATGCTGAGATTATGCTGTTCTGAAATTCAAAACCCGCAGCCGCTCGCTAGCACATCGCTAAGCGAGCACGTAGCGAATATTCGCTAGGCCTTCGCTAGGCGAGGCAGAGGCGAACGTGACAGTCGCTAATATTTTGGTTGTTATGTCCTATGCTTATCTGATCTATTCTATGTTCATTCTGCGTTGTTTGCCTAACATGCATACTGCTGTGTTCGTTTTGCGGTGTAATCCTCGATTGCACCCTGATTTGGTATTCTAACCCGTTTGCTGAATGTTGCAAAGGTTCACACACCCCAGGAAAAGATTGCTGTTTAGGTCTTCCACTTTATTTGTGGGATACCCTTGTGAAGATCTACCCTAAATTGCTTAATTAATTTTAATGTATTATTTTTAATGTATTGATTTTAATGTGGAGATTCATCCTAATTACCTAATTAACTTTAAAATATGGCCTTTAAATATGTGATCTTGGACCTCTCTTTTGCCTTACGATATTACGGTATTACGGTGATGTCCCGCGAATGTAGGGATACACTTAGCAAAGACCCTTCGATTAAATCATCATAAAATAAATCATAGTCCCTCGGATGTTGCCTCGAATATATGATTTTCGTCCCTCGATGACCCTTCGGTGTAGCCTACGGTTAAATGATGATCGTCCCTTCGAATGCTAAGGTATCCTTACAACTGTTGCCTTCAATGACCAATCGATGACCCTACGATGACCCTTTTACATCCAAAGGCTAAAATTACTTACTTCTCAATAGTAAGGACAGTTTTACCCTCATAAGGACTGGAAATGCCCATAAAGACCCTAGGAAGGTATAACTCTCAATTGCTGGATCATAACCTAACACATTTTCCATCCCTCACACTTTGCAAATCCTAGAAAATCACCACTTGGTATACATTCGTACTAGAATCATTACCAAGTTATATTTTTCTAAATCGTTTTCAAAATCAAATGAGATAAATACTTGGTATACATTCATATGAGAATCATTACAAAGTTAAACTCTCTTTTCAAAACCTTTTTAAGCAATTCACGAACACTTTTTTCAGACAAAATATAAGTGATCCAGCAATTAAGAGCCCATGGATAACCATGGATACAAAGGGTGCTAATACCTTCCCTTTGTATAATGTACCTCCCGAACCCAAAATCTAAATTAAGGTCTTTCCTGTTCTTTTCCACCTTTCCTTATTGGATAAAAGAAAAGTCGGTGGCGACTCTTGCTAACCGCGACATTTGCTTTCCAAAGCAAAAACACACAAAGTCAGTTCACCGTATGACAGAACTGGCGACTCTGCTGGGGACTACAAAGAGAGGTTATCTTAAAAACAAGATCACTTATTCAAAATGTCTGATTTACTTTTAAGGGATTACTTGGGTATTTTATGCTTGAGTGAAAGATCCTACACCCGGATCTAGTGTACCTTAGGTAAGTAGCAATAGATCATCGCGACTATCCGGCGTATACTGGAATGGTTAAAATGATGGCTACGGTTAATGTGACACTTTTGATGTCCTGATGTTCCTCATGTTTACTTGAGGAAAAATTTGGCTTCCGCGTGGTGTCATCAAAGCATTAACCAGACCTTTAGAACCCTAATGGACTCATCCTAGCCATTAGAAAGTAGTGAGATATCTGACTTCGGTTCCGACTGGGGTTAGTTGAGACTCGATACTACACTCTTTGAGATTGGACTTTAGGGAAGCTTCGGTCAACCACTTGGTGTTGTACTGAAGTGGACTTAAAGGAAGGTCAATGATTTGAGATCCTTCTAGAACCCGGTTACTATTCTAGGACAGGTTGAACCAACCAAACTTCAGTGGGGAGGGTACTTCCCTATGGAACTCATGCAAGCCTTAAAACCCAGGAATGATTGTTGTGTGACTTGTTTGTGCTTGTTACTTATTTAACATCATAACATCATAACATCATAACATCATAACATCATAACATCATGACATCGTGGCATTGTACTAACCATCTCAAGGACTTTAAACATTGAAAACATTTCATACATTGCATAGCATAACATAACATTGCATAACAGGTACTCTAAAGGGATCAATGTTCTCACGATCTTCCTATTGCAAACAGAAAAATGGACCTCGAACAAGCTGTCAAAGATCTCCAGGCTCACAATGCTCAATTCCAGGAGATGATCTTGAACTTATCCAAGGGGCAGGAGGAGCTGAAGGCTCTCTTGCTCGAGAAAAAGAAAGACAAGAAACCTGTGAGTTACATTAACCCGGGAAGGAGGCGTAAAGGACAGGTTACAGGAGTCAAGATTAGACTTCCGAAGGATCGAGAAGAGGAGACAGAAAATGATTCGGAAGATGAGAATGTTGATCTCTTCAACTCTGAGGACGACGATGAAGATTATGAGAATGAACAGTACTCTCCGAGAGATGGCAAGTACAAGTTGCTGGAAGAACGTATGCTAGCTATGGAGGGTCAGAAGGCGCCCGGTCTGGATTTCGAAAGCTTGGGACTGGTCTCTGATGTGGTCATTCCTCGCAAATTCAAGATCCCCGCTTTCACTAAGTATGATGGGGCATCTTGTCCTCAGATGCATCTGAGAGCTTATGTGAGAAAGATTCAGCCATATACCACTGATAGGAAGCTATGGATCCATTTCTTCCAAGAGAGTCTGTCTGGCACACAGTTGGAGTGGTATTATCAGCTCGAGAGCTCTAACATCCGCACCTGGACTGATTTGGCAACAACTTTCTATAAGCATTACCAGTATAATTCTGAATTAGCATCTACTCGACTACAGTTGCAGAATATGACTATGGGCTCTAAAGAAAGCTTCAAAGAATATGCTCAAAAATGGAGAGATTTGGCTGGAAGAGTCAAACCCCCCATGACTGATCGAGAATTAGTGGACATGTTCATGAGCACACTGACTGGCCCATTCTACAGCCATCTATTGAGAAGTTCCTCATCGGGTTTCACTGAACTTATATTAACAGGTGAGCATGTTGAACGCGACATTCGAAGTGGAAAGATACAGGCGGCTACCTCTGATCCTCCGGAGACTCCTAACGACATCACTGCCCCTCTGCCTAACCATGATGAGACTGTCAATGCTGTGGAAGATGCTGATAACGATTATGACTTGGATAGCTGGATTTCCCCAACAACTGGTGACGGACTCAGCAATTGGAAGGCTGGAGACACTATCCTGATTTCCTTTAGTCAGGAGTAATTGTTATTGCTTATTTTAATGTATTAAATTTTGTTAAAGGTTTTGTCATTTTTATAAGCATATTCACATTCAATAAATCAATGGACCTTTTTGCATTCAAATATTGCGCTCTTTATCTTTCCTGTCATCTTTCAAATAAGCTATGTTTTCTTGCACACACTCACGTAACAATTTGCCGATCCATATCCACTCTGGATCCTGTTGGTAATAATTCTGCTACTGTGCATTATGACTTTGAAAATCCGATCTACCAAGCCGAGGATGGAAGTGAGGAAGTTTGTGAAGTACCTGAGAACTTGCCAGACTGTTACTGCAAGAAGGAAAGACCATACAGCCGCAGGAATAATCAATTGAAACTGTGAATATGGGTACTGAAGTAGACAAGAACATTATTGAGGAAAAATCAAGAGATAATATGGAATGTCAAGAAGCTTTTGACAAAATCAAGAAGTATCTCCAAAAACCTCCAATTCTGACGCCACCAGTTGAAGGAAGACCTCTAATCATGTATTTGACCGTGTTAGAAAACTCAATGGGGTGTGTTGGGGCAACATGACGAGTCTGGTCGAAAAGAGCATGCAATATACGACCTTAGCAAAAGGTACCGACTATGAAACAAGATACTCCCAGCTCGAGAAAGCTTGCTATGCTTTGGCTTAGGCTGCTCGCCGACTAAGACAGTATATGTTGAATCATACCACTTTATTGATTTCTAAGATGGATCTTATCAAATATACATTCGGAAAACCTGCTCTCTCCAATTTGAACAACAAAATGATTACTGAACTCTGCACGCAGTTCAAAATAAAACACCACAACTCTTCTCCGTACCGGCCAAAGATGAACGACGTCGTGGAGGCTGCTAATAAGAATATCAAGAAGATCATATAAAAGATGACAGTAACGTACAAAGATTGGCATGAAATGTTACCATTTGCTCTTCATGGTTATCGCACTTCAGTACGCACTTCGACAGGGGCAACTCCCTTCTCTTTAGTCTATGGAATGGAAGCCGTCCTACCGGTAGAGGTTCAGATTCCCTCTCTAAGAATCATGAAAGAGACAAGCTTAGATGAGGATGAATGGATTCAAACTCGACTCGATCAGATAAATTTGATTGATGAAAAAAGACTCACGGCTGTTTGTCATGGGCAGATATATCAGAAGCGCATGACCCAGGCATTCAACAAAAGAGTCAAGAGACAGGTGTATCAAATCGGCGAATTGGTTATCAAGCGTATCATTCTACCACAAGGTGATCCCAGGGGCAAATGGACTCCCACATACGAAGGGCCATTTGTAGTTAAGAAGGTATTCTCTGGTGGAGCCATGATGCTTGCCACGATGGATGGCGAAGACTTCCCACATCCTGTGAACGCAGACATAGTCAAAAAATACTACGCATAAAAGAGACCCGCTAGGTCGACGTACCTAGGCAAAAGTAAGGGCATCCCGGCGAACCAAAAGGGTTCGGGCAAAAATTAGGGATAAACATATAAAAATGTACACCCGGCAAGTCGAAAACCTGAAAAGGCGGCTTGGGCAAAAAAGGGTATCCTGGTGGACTGAAAACCTGAACAGGCGGCCCAGGCAAAAATTAGGGATTAAAAGCGTATGACTATGTCCCGTTCTCAGACAGCTTTATCCAAGTTCAAGGGACTGAACAAGCCAATCAATTCTATCCGACAGCAGGAGATGAGACGCTTGAAGACATAATGACAATAGTAGAATTAAAATCAATAGGACTTTTCCTTCATAGCTTTTCTTTATGTCCTCGACAATTTCCTCTTACTAGGATTTCTGTCTCCGTGTACACAAATTGCCTGTTTATAGGCCCTCTTTCAAATCAATATAATTTTATTTCCAAAAAGATGCTTTTGTTTTTACTTTTTCTGTTTTGTTTGCATAAACGTCCATTGATTTAATTTGAATTGATATGTGCATTTGAATATGATCGATGTGTACCAAGAATGCATGCATAAAGTAGAAATAACAATCACTACGAGACTTCAGGATCGAGATGAAGGTCTAACCATGCTTTCCAATGAATCCGTTGCTAATTCTATTCCCCAGCAAAGCCAGTTATTCCCCAAAAGCAATATGTATCACTAGAAAGACTGGTCATCTCTTCCATCCCCAACCAGGCTCTGTCGAATATTTCTACCATCAGACAAGAATCAAGTATCCCCAGCTAAGGAAGGATCACCGATACCAGTATCTCCAACCAGAAGACTGAGATTTATTCCCCAGTAGAGTCCTCGGGAAGAACTTTTCAGATGCATAATTCATTCATTACATCATTTCACAGCATACGCATGCATACATTGTTCACATTTATTGTCGAAAGCATAAAACATCTCACGCATCATGACATGGCATGAAGCTAACTTTATTTTTCAGGTTAATTATCCTCCTAAGGATGGTATCTTTAAGCCCATCCCGGCCATTTATTGCAAATACAGCATCTACAAATAGTATCAGATATAACCTAGCGTACGGTTCATTCTGATTCAGCTCAACATATGACTCCTTCAACTCAGATGCGATCTAACGTACGATCCCTTCTGACCTTCATTCTGCTCAAATACGGTCTAATGTACGACCCAGTTAGACCTTCAGCTCTTCAGATGCTACCTAGTGTACGGTACATTCTGACGTGTAGCCTAGCATACGACTACCCCTCTCAGATACTGCCTAATGGACGGCCCATTCTGCAGCTCGGATACAGTCTAGCGTACGATCCAGTCTGGTATTTCATCCTCAACGGAGTCACCGGCCTGATGGATAACTCATTCTGCAACTCGGATACAGTCTAGCGTATGATCCAGTCTGGTATTGCATCCCCAGCGGAGTCCTCCGCCTAACGGACGACTCATTCTGCTATTCAGATGTGGTCTAGCGTATGATCCATCCTGATCCTTTATCCCCAGCAGTATATAACCCACTCCGACTCCCCAGCGAAGTCGACAGCCTAATGGGCGACTCACTATACGGTCTAACGTACGACCCGGTATGACACCCATGTCTTCAGATATCGTCTAACGTATGACACAATCTGAAGCTTTCATCATCAAAACTTCCTGGATGACATCGTTAAGCCTACCTCTCGATGGACAAGTGCAAATTTTTGGGGCATTCTAGTGTTCAATAATCTTCCACCTCCAGACCACGAACGGCATACTTGCCATCCTAACTCTCTCGGTTCAAGAATATTGAACAGGGGCAGCTGTCATACCCCAAAATTTGCCCGTTGATATTACAAGGCATTTTTCAAGGCACTCCGACTTATTCTGCAAGGCACTGATCTTAAAGGAACAAAAGCCCAGCTCACAACGGACTCAATCCAAAATGGCCCAAACTAACTTACTCGCTAGGCGAGCAATTCCTTCGCCTAGCGAACCCTTCGTCATGACACTCGCCCCAGCGAAGCACCAAATCCAGAAAAAAACCCAAACTAGCTTGCTCGCTAGGCGAGCAACTCCCTCGCCTAGCGAAGCTTGCGAACATCAGAATTTTCGGGCTTCACTCTGAGCCCATTAGGTCACATTAAGAGCATTATAAATAGCCAAGCTTCAGTCAGAAAAAGAAAAAAGAGAAAAAACAGACGACAACGAACGGAAACCCTGGCATAGAAACCCTAAAGACTAGTCCAGAGAGGTCGAAGTAAAGAAACCCGGACGGCCGCTCATCCGCACCGAAGTTACCGTCGTCCAACTCCACCCGATACCAAAAGCGATCTGCCAGTTCAGTGTTACAATTCAGCTGCAACAGGTTTGCGCATCACTATTGTCTTAGGATTCCAAGTTGTAATCTCTAAATACATAATGCATCATAATCGAATTTTTGGATATGTAGCTAGATTTTGCATGTGAGTTTAAGTATGCCTGCCTATCCTGAATGTTTGACCATATTATTTATGTAATTGAATACCATAAGGCTTGCAGCATGCTGAGATTATGCTGTTCTGAAATTCAAAACCCGCAGCCGCTCGCTAGCACATCGCTAAGCGAGCATGTAGCGAATATTCGCTAGGCCTTCGCTAGGCGAGGCAGAGGCGAACGTGACAGTCGCTAATATTTTGGTTGTTATGTCCTATGCTTATCTGATCTATTCTATGTTCATTCTGCGTTGTTTGCCTGACATGCATACTGCTGTGTTCGTTTTGCGGTGTAATCCTCGATTGCACCCTGATTTGGTATTCTAACCCGTTTGCTGAATGTTGCAAAGGTTCACACACCCCAGGAAAAGATTGCTGTTTAGGTCTTCCACTTTATTTGTGGGATACCCTTGTGAAGATCTACCCTAAATTGCTTAATTAATTTTAATGTAGTAATTTTAATGTATTATTTTTAATGTATTGATTTTAATGTGGAGATTCATCCTAATTACCTAATTAACTTTAAAATATGACCTTTAAATATGTGATCTTGGACCTCTCTTTTGCCTTACGATATTACGGTATTACGGTCATGTCCCGCGAATGTAGGGATACACTTAGCAAAGACCCTTCGATTAAATCATCATAAAATAAATCATAGTCCCTCGGATGTTGCCTCGAATATATGATTTTCGTCCCTCGATGACCCTTCGGTGTAGCCTACGGTTAAATGATGATCGTCCCTTCGAATGCTAAGGTATCCTTACAACTATTGCCTTCAATGACCAATCGATGACCCTACGATGACCCTTTTCCATCCAAAGGCTAAAATTACTTACTTCTCAATAGTAAGGACAGTTTTACCCTCATAAGGACTTGAAATGCCCATAAAGACCCTAGGAAGGTATAACTCTCAATTGCTGGATCATAACCTAACACATTTTCCATCCCTCACACTTTTCAAATCCTAGAAAATCACCACTTGGTATACATTCGTACTAGAATCATTACCAAGTTATATTTTTCTAAATCGTTTTCAAAATCAAATGAGATAAATACTTGGTATACATTCATACGAGAATCATTACAAAGTTAAACTCTCTTTTCAAAACCTTTTTAAGCAATTCACGAACACTTTTTTCAGACAAAATATAAGTGATCCAGCAATTAAGAGCCCATGGATAACCATGGATACAAAGGGTGCTAATACCTTCCCTTTGTATAATGTACCTCCCGAACCCAAAATCTAAATTAAGGTCTTTCCTGTTCTTTTCCACCTTTCCTTATTGGATAAAAGAAAAGTCGGTGGCGACTCTTGCTAACCGCGACATTTGCTTTTCAAAGCAAAAACACACAAAGTCAGTTCACCGTATGACACACTTGAACCAGGACTCGATGCAAAACGGGGGATGAAGGCTAACGGAATCACGGTCCTACTTTAGCAAGTTCATCCGTAGAGACAAACTAAACCAGTGAATACAAAAAAAAGGTACCTTGATCCGACTGTAGCACTAAGTCCTTGATCCGAAGTGGAAATGATAGGAAACTACCTTGATCCGACTGTAGCACTAAGTCCAAATTTCCCTCCTTGTTTGATCTTTTGAAATTTTTTCTTTGAAAATTTCCTTGTAGCAGTATGATAGCTTTCTGTAGTATCAAAGGTAACAATTGATACTTGTTTCAAATCTGCATAATTATTATGTTACTACTGTTCTTGCTATTTTTTATTTCTTGGCTGTGGTGGCTTTGCTTTCCCTTGAATGTTGCTGCTTGCTGATGATTTTATATGATGGGAATTAGGGTTTAAAACTGGTGTTATTGACGGAAATGGCATAGAGCAGAGGGATCAATCCTTGCACAACCTGTTTTTGACCTCTTTTGTGAAACTCTCTATTGTTGTAAGACTGTATGCTGTAATTTCTGTAGCAATAAGACAAAAATACTTTTTTGTAAATATGTATTTTTTTTAAATTGTAACTAAGTATTTCTCTTTTTTTAATTGTTTTGTTTTTCCTTATGATGGAGACAAAAAGTAACAAAAAAACTATTTTTTAAAATTATTAAAATAAAATAAAAATAGTCTAATTATAAATGTTATAAAAGATTCAATTAAATTCAAATGAAGGAAATAAATTGTAAAACCAAGTTTAAAATTGTGAAGAAAAAAAAATTGTAAAACAAAATGTAAAATAAATTGTAGAGCAAAAAATAAATAACTTATAATTATCATCATTTTTCATTTTTTTTTTAAATTCTTGTCTTAATTTGTGAAACAAAATTAATTTGTTAATACTTATTTAAACATAACATAAAAATTTTCTTGATAGAAATTTAAAAATAATACCAAGGCAAACAAAAAAGAACCTAATTTTTGATAACAATGTACAATAGAAAACTTATGAAAAAACAAATGTATAATCTTTTTTAATGAAAATTAAATAAATGTCATTAAAATGAAATTAAAAAATGGAATGATTTATGAATATGAATGCTTATGAATAAAGATCATGTTTATTATGTGAATGGGTAAATAGAAAAATTCTAATGAAATTTAAATAAATGCCATTAAAATGAAATTAAAAAATGGAATGATTTATAAATATGAATGCTTATGAATAAATGTCATGTTTTTTTATGTGAATGTATAAATAGAAAAAAAATCTAATGAAAATTAAATAAATGCCAGTGAAATATTTTTTTTTACAAATGGAATAATTTATGTCAATGAGTGGATGCAAATTGATAAACACAAATTCTTGAAATGTAAATGAATGCCTTTAGACGGGGCAACATTTAGGGTATGACACTTCTGATATACCAAAATCACTTAAGCGCGTGGTACCTTACCATATTTCGTATTCTACTTAAGTGCACCGTACCTTACGATGTTCTACAATTCACTTAAGTGCATTGTACCTTACGGTGTTCATTATTTACTCTATCTCTCATCAATCCGTCCTTTTGTGTGTGACCCTGTAGGTTTTCACGACATTAGCAATTATATTAAATCATGTATTTAACATAATAAATAGTGAGCGGTATCTAGCAACATATCACTGCTATCCAAGACACAAAAATGTCATGTGATCTGACAAATCCTTTTGTGATAATACTTATGTGTAAAATTACCCTTTTGCCCTTATGTCTATACTGAACATAAGTCATAGACCGTGTCATCCTTGTCCATTTCAATATTGGACCCTTAGACATTCATCCTGTTATGCAGGATGGGCAAATTCCATCTAGGTCACTCATGTCCCTCAGCATGCTTTGTTGAGTACCCATCAACTGTCTTTATGGTCATCCAGTTACGGACAATGTTTGATCAACAATAAAGCACTCGACTCTACATCTAGGGTCCATAGTGGTTTCAAGTCGAAGGGTGGTATACACCACTATCACCATGAGAATAACTTATGACACTTTGTATAACATTCTATATAGTATTCTCATAGCGGGTCAATCCAGTTTAAATATTACTCCTAATATTCATACCTATGTTTAAGACTTGATAACTCCTTATCCATGATCCATGAGATGTGATCATCAGTCTATTACATAATAGTCATAATGCTTTAATGTTATCCCACTTCACAATAAAGCTCGACTACAGATACTTTAAGAATAATGTCCTTATGTTTAATGTGATCTTATGGTTAAGTCACACTTGATACATTAAACAGACTAGCTATTCTAGGGACTTTATTAAACAAACATAATAAAGAAAAAACCTTTTATTATTAATAACTAATTTGATACAAGTACCAAAAGTATTGGCCTCTAGGGCTTACACCAACAATCTCCCACTAGCACTAGAGCCAATCAGGCATACCCCTAATGTCCATAGATCTAGTATGACCATCATGCTTCTGCTGCGCAAGAGGCTTTGTTAGTGGGTCAACAATATTATCAAGTGTAGGTTCTCTGCATATTTTCACATCTCCTCTATCTATTATCTCTCGAATGAGATGATAACGCCTAAGTATGTGTTTGGATTGTTGGTGATATCTAGGCTCCTTAGCTTGTGCGACAGCACAATTATTATCACAATAAAGACCAATGGGATCCACAATGCTAGAAACTATGCCAAGTTCACTAATGAACTTTTTGATCCAAACAACTTCTTTTGCTGCACTTGAGGCATCAATATACTCGGCCTCAGTTGTAGAACAACAATTGTATCTTGCTTTGAACTTTTCCAGCTCACATCGCCACCGTTTAAGCAAAACACATAACCTGATTGCAATCTAAAGTCATCCTTATCTGTCTGGAAACTAGCATTGATGTATCCAATTATAACAAGCTCTTCCTGACCTCCATATATCAAGAATGAGTCCTTAGTCCTTCTCAAATACTTAAGGATATTCTTGACAGCTACCCAATGAGCATCATCGGGATCAGATTGGTACCTACTCGTTGCCCTTAAAGCATACGAGACATCTAGTCAAATACATAACATGTCATACATGATAGATCCTATTGCATATGCATATGGAATCTTATTCATGCGATCCATTTCTTCCTTAGTTGAAGGGGATTGTGTTTTTGATAGACACATGCCATGTTACATAGGTATGAATCCTTTCTTGGAATTATGCATATTAAAGCGTCTCACCACTTTGTCTATGTATGTACTCTGACTTAAGCCAAACAGTTTTTGTGATCTATCTATATAGATCCTGATTCCTAATATATAGGCTGCTTCACCTAGGTCCTTCATAGAAAAGCATTTCCCCAACCAAGATTTTACTTGTTGTAGGATATGGATATCGTTTCTATTGAGTAATGTGTCATCTACATATAATACCAGGAATATGATCATGCTCCCACTAACCTTCTTGTAGACACAAGGCTCATCTTCATTCTTGATGAATCTATATTGTTTTACTGTTTCATCAAAACGAAGATTTCAGCTTCTGGAAGCTTGCTTTAACCCATATATTGATCTTTGTAACTTACATATCTTTTGGGCTTCTTCTGGTATGTCAAATCCTTTAGGTTGTGTCATGTACACATCCTCAAGAAGATTCCCATTAAGGAAAGCAGTTTTGACATCCATCTGCCATATTTCATAATCATGATATGTAACGATAGCAAGTAAAATTCGAACAGATTTAAGCATTGCAACTAGTGAAAAGGTTTCATCATAGTCAACTATATGAATTTGTTTATATACTTTTGCAACCAGTCTTGCCTTATAGGTGTGTACCTTACCATCCATGTCAGTCTTCTTTTTGAAGACCCACTTGCATCCTATAGGGTTAACTCCTACAGGAGGCTCTACGAAGGTCCAAACCTGGTTTGTGTACATGGAATCCATTTCAGATTTCATGGCTTCTAGCCACTTCTCAGACTCGGGACCAATTATGGCCTCTTGGTAGGTCACAATCTCATCTTGATCCATGAGTAATACATAACCTTGGTCAGTTATGAGATATCCATATCTCTCAGGTAGGTGACGTATCCTGCTTGACCTACGCTGATCTTGTTCTACTTGAGCAGGTTGCTCTTCCACAACTACTTGTGTTTCATGGTCTAATTCCTCCATAGGTGTATCAATGCTTCGTTATTCCTGAATTTCTTCAAGCTCTACTTTCCTCCCACTGATTCCTTTGGAAATGAAATCCTTTTCTAGGAAAACTCCAGTTCAAGCAACAAACACTTTGCCCTCAGAAGGATTATAGAAGTAATACCCTATTATTTCTTTAGGATACCCCACAAATAAGCATTTGTCAGATTTGAGCTCAAGCTTAGTTGAAATTTATCGTTTCACATAAACTTCACAACCCCAAATCTTCATGTAAGACATATGTGGGTTCTTACCACTCCATATCTCATATGGTGTCTTCTCAACCTTTTTGGATGGAACACGGTTAAGTGTCTAAGCTGCTGCCAATAGTGCATATCCCCAAAAGGAGTTTGGAAGATCGGCGTGACTCATCATGGATCGGACCATGTCTAACAAGGTTCCATTTCTCCTCTCAGATACACCGTTCCATTGGGGTGTTCCAGGAGAAGTAAGTTGGGGATAAAATCCTACACTCTTTCAGATGGTCATCAAACTCTAGGCTTCAATATTCACCACCTCGATCTGATCGAAGAGTTTTAATATTCTTACCTATTTGGTTTTGTACTTCATTCTTGAATTCCTTGAACTTTCCAAAGGACTCTGATTTGTGTTTCATTAAATACACATAACCATATCTACTGAAATCATCAGTAAATATGATGAAGTACTGAAAACCTCCTCTGGCTGGTATGTTCAATGGTCCACATACATCAGTATGTATGAGGGCTAAAAGATCATTAGCTCTTTCACCTTTTCCTGTGAATATGTCTCACATGATTCATAATCAAAAGAGTCCAAGAGTCCATCTTTATGGAGTTTGGAAATGAGTTTCTCATTTATGTGGCCTAATCGACAATGCCAAAGGTAAGTTGGATTTAACTCATTAGGTTTCATCCTTTTAGTATTAATGTTATAAATAGGCATTTCAAGATCAAGGACATATAGTCCATTGTTCATTTGTGCAGTAACATAGAATATATCATTCAAATAAATGGAGCAACCATTGTTCTTTATTATAAATGAAAAACCGAACTTGTCTAAACAAGAAACGGAAATAATATTCCTGCTAATTGCAGGTACATAATAACAGTTCTCTAACTGAATTATTAAACCACTAGGTAAAGTTAATACATAAGTTCCTACGGCTAAAGCAACAACCTTTGCTCCATTGCCAACTCGTAGGTCAACTTCACCTTTTGCCAAATCTCTACTCCTTTTTAGCCCCTGCACATTGGTACAAATGTGAGAACCACATCCAGTATCTAATACCCATGATGCAAAAGTAGATAAATTAATTTCAATAACAAAAATACCTGAAGTTGAAGTCTCTACTCCATTCTTCTTATCTTCCAGGTACTTTGGGCAGTTTCTCTTCCAGTGTCAGGTCTTACCGTAATGGAAGCAGATGCCTTCCTTTACTATTCCTCCACTATGCTTCAAAGCAGGAGTTGTGGGTTTGGGTTTGACAACTTCCTTGCCTTTCCCTTTACCACCCTGCTTGGTGGGTCTTTTGTTTTGTCTCTTTCCATTTCCGATCATCAGAATGAACTTCCCTTTTGACTTCAGATTCTGCTCAGCAGTTCTTAACATGGCTAGAATTTTAGGAAGAGATTTGTCCATATCATTCATATTGAAATTAAGGACAAATTGACTGAAGCTATCTGGAAACAGTTGCAAGATCAAGTCATTCGCAAGTTCCTTTCCGAGGGGAAAACCCAACCTTTCAAGGTTCTCCACATATCCAATCATCTTGAGTACATGGGGACCTACAGGGGCTCCCTCAACTTACTTTCCTTGAAAAAGGGCTTTTATAACTTCAAACCTTTCATGCCTTGCCTTCTATTGATAGAGGATCTTCAGGTGTTCAATCATATCAAACGTTGCCATGTTCTCACATTGCTTTTGCAACTCTGAGTTCATGGTAGCTAGCATGAGGCAAGTAGTTTCATTGGCATCATCGACATGCTTCTTATAAGCATCTCTTTCTCCCTTAGGTGCAGAACTAGGAGGTTCCTCTTCAGGAACAGGTTTCTCCAAGACATACAACTTTCTATCATGGTTGAGGACAATCCTCAGATTTCAGTGTCAATCCAGAAAATTTGTCCCAGACAATTTTTCCTTATAAAGGATTGATCGTAAAATGTTGTTAGAGGTGTTTGTTGTCATGGTAATCTACATGAAAATAATGAAAATATAAGTATCATTAAAATAACGTATTTAATTAGGCCTTTAATTAAATATACTTCCACTATTTTACTCAAAACAAATGACCCTCATCATTTGATTCAAAAAATCCCGTTGGAAGATTTTCTAGTGGGTCGAGATCCACATTTCACTTTATTTTAAGTCCGCGTAGGCGGATTACACAAAACCAGGTTATTTAGGTAGAAACTCATTCCAATTGTATCTAATACAACTCTCAAATATTTTAGTTGGGTGAATAACTTCTTATTCCAACCCATCACATGGATCGTTTCCAACTCTTGCTTCTAAACGTATATAATCTTATTATAATTTATTTAGTTAAGTTTGACCCATTGTTTTAGCAATTGGATATTACAATTATCCCATCGCAGCTTACTAATATAGAACATGCACCTCGCGTAGGCGAAACCTACATTATTCGATACTCGTCTTGATGAGTGCTAAAACTTGGAAAGCATAAACTTAATATTTAATTTGAGGGAATTTGCAATTATTCTGATCTCACCGGATTATTTATCATATAAATCGTCTCTCACATGCATTAACATACATTCACATGCATCATCATACATACAAAATGAAACAGCTATGGCCCCTAGCGCAATTGTTCTCCCAAGCCAATAAGAGAACCTAAGCTAACCTAATAACGATCTAAGTTTCTCCAAGCAAGATCTTCAAGGTTGTCCTCCTTTGATATTGTATTCTTCTCTTTCTTCATAACATTACATCACATAAAAGAAACTCGTTTTACATACGAGGGAGTGAGATGAGAAAAAAGTTAGATTAAGAGATTAAAAGAGAGGCACGACACGCATGTCGTATTTTAAAATCCCAAAATAAAATAAAGGAAAACTAAGGTCATAACCGATCACCACAAGACAATAATAATAAACACATTATTATTATTAATAATTTAAATTCTGTTAATTAAATAAACCAAATTAAATTTTGGCGACTAATCACACTACGTAGAGTTAGCCGGGGGTTCCACTAACCGTTC
The DNA here is from genome assembly GCF_024323335.1 of Lathyrus oleraceus. Classification (NCBI taxonomy): domain Eukaryota; kingdom Viridiplantae; phylum Streptophyta; class Magnoliopsida; order Fabales; family Fabaceae; genus Lathyrus; species Lathyrus oleraceus. Next base: position 233,610,987 of record NC_066583.1, on the reverse strand, counting down.
AGCAGACAGGGGTCAAGGGGGCAGCGCTCCGACGCAAAATTTTAATGAAAAATTCATTTGAAGTCGACGTCGATTTTCGCCTCAACACTTGATACTTTAAAGCACAACTCTTGCGCAGTCACAACTCTAATCGCATAACTCTTTGAAAGCACAACCCTTGAACCGTCATGAACCATAATGCACCAATTTCATACTGTCGCATCTCGAAAAATACGATTCCTCGCGATGGTCGCGGAAAAAAAATTATGTTCGAACAGAGTCGCCACCGAACTTTATTTATCCCAATTAAGGAATAGGAAAATATCGATAAAACCTTTGAAAAACAGAATAATGGTCGTCGCAACCATATTCGGGTTCGGGAGTCGATTACGCAAGGGGAAGATATTAGCACCCCTCACGTCCGTTGTACTCAACGGGAACCTTTTAGTCTAATTTGCTATTTGAATGTTAATTGCATGTTATTCACTTTATTCGAGTAATTAAATATTGGATAGAGATGGATGAAGACCTCAAGAGAAGAACAGGGAGGTTTTTTATTAGTGTGCTCGCCAAGATCTCGCAATCTCGTGCCTACGTATCCTTATGGTGCAATAAGGAAATCAGAGCATTCGTAGTTCGGGCTACTACGGTTTTGGTGTGTTTTGTTTGAACGACTGTGTAGGTCGGCGTTCTAACGGCTAAACGCTGGCTTGTCTACTCTCGGCGGAGGCTTAAGCATTGGTTTGTTGTGCGCGTTAGAAAGGATTAACAATGTTCTTTTTGAAAAGGGTTTCGGTCACACGGGGGTGACAAGTTGAATTGATGTGTTTGGGTTTTGATTGGTTTCGATCGCTCGGGGGCGAGAAGCTAGTTTGATTTGTTCGAGATGTTTTGGAGAACGACGAAAGGTTGAGAAATGTGGTGTTCACCAATTGTCCAATTCTTTCGAGGAGTAATAAGGCGTCCGCCTTCTATTCCTTTTTCATTCAGATTATTTTGAAAGTTTGTTTGTGGATGTTGAATATGCACGGTAGCGAGGCGTACGCCCCCTACTTGTTTATTCAAAGAATAATGAGGCGTACGCCACTTATTCCCTAACCCAAGTTTATTTAGCGTGTTTTAGTCGGAAGTTGATAATTTGTGCAATATGGCGTTCGCCAATTATTCAAATAATCGAGAGATGGCGAGGCGTACGCCTCTCATCTTTTATCATCCGAAGTTTAAATTGTAAAGGACATGTTTGGATTTTGGATTGGTAGATTTGATTTGAGATATTATGATTATTAGGGTTTTATTTGAATGACAAAAAATCCGAGCAATATGGCGTGCGCCAATTATTCGAATAATCGAGAGATAATGAAGCGGATGCTCACTATTCTCCTTTTCATTCAAAGATTAATGTTAAAAGGTTTTGAGGAGTGTATTGATTGAAAGGGTTTTATTTGAATGACGAAAATCCGAGCAATATGGCGTACGCCAATTATTCGAATAATCCAGAGATAATGAAGCGGATGCTCACTATTCCCCTTTTCATCCAAAATATGGAATTAAAAGGATTTGGAACTTGTAATTGATTTAAAAAATGTGGTTTGAATGTGTATGATTAAGGTTTAATCGGATGACAAGAACTCGCGCAATATGGCGTACGCCAATTATTCAAGTGCTTGAGAAATAGTGAAGCGTACGCTTACTATCTCCTTTTCATCCCAAGTTTATGTTAAGAGAGAAAATCCTTTTGAAATTGAATGGTTTGAATTTGTGTTTATGAATGAGATGAATGTTATTTAGTGTATTATTTCATCTACTCGATTAATCAATAACCAAGTAGGTTTCATTGTAAGGAAGCCCAAGAGTAAGCTATGTGAGGTTGATGGCGATGCTAAGAGCAATCGACTTACAAGGGTGTTTTAAAATGGGCTCGATGTTTGAATCGAGAATTGTATGATGTATTTTTTGAAATTGGTTTTAGATGGGTGAAATTTGAAATGATTTGTCGGGATTGTAATGCGCCACACATATGAGATCAATAATTTGTACAAATGAATAAACAAGCACAAAATAATAATTCTCAAAAGTGAGTAATTATCTAAATTATGCTAAATAATAAAATAGAAATAAAACCTATTAATTAAATAGTAGTAAATTATATAATCAATATTAGATAATTATGATAATAAAGTTTTTTTTTAATAAATAAAATTCATGTTTTAAAATCAAATAAATTCAAACCAATCTTATGCTAACAACACAAACATAAAGAAAGAAACTATCCAAAAAAAGAGACGGGCCTTGACGGCCTCTGAGGCCCCTTAGGACACAGAACAGCAAGGAAAAAGAGTGGGTCGAAACCCAGGAAGCCCATGGGGAAAAATCCGCTTTAGTCCAATCCAAACCTAGATTGGATCCCAACAAAGTCTTTCCAACTTCTACAGGGAACATCATGAAGAAAGGAAAGAAACCTTTTCCAAATCCAACAGTCATGTGTAACAAAAAGGAAACCGAGGAAAATGATTATTAATGCAATATGGAGGACCAAACGCGGTGGTAGACCTCGAGCAGTGAGGAAAGATTCCTCATAAATGATCTTAAACCCACACAGATTCCTCATAAATGATCTTAAACCCACACTTAAAACCAAAAGACAACCACAATTAGGAAACAGATAAAACTAAAGCTTTCACCTCCGTCTAAATCTCTCCCTCTCTCCTCGACATGTTCGTCACCTTTCTTATAGAAAAGCTCAAAGGAAACCAGAGTTCCACCTTAACACAAAACTGATGGTGATAATAGGGAAGCAGATCCACACTTAGCAATGTAAACCATAAACTATCCTGAAGCCCTATCATAAAATAAAACTCATGCACAACACAAGAACCTCAAAGCGAAGTACCAGAACAAGTCATTAATGCAGATACAAATCGACTCAAGAATGAGACCAGTCGCGCCTACATTCGATGGTGTCAAAATAAAACCAGAGTAAAGGAACAGAGGATTAAGGATCTACCATGTTGAGATGCTTTGGCGGTAAATGAACAGGTAAGCTTTTTCTTCGAACTTCCTCCTTCTATCTTCTGAATTGATCCTCTTTTGTGAAGTTTTGAATTGATTCCTACAGTGTAGCGGTGTGCTTTCCCCTTGGGATTTCGGCCTACTCCAGATCCCGACGATCCTTTACGCAGATCTCTACACGATTCATGGTAAACGCTGACACTCCCTTGCGATTCGCCTTTCTTTTAGCTTGAATCTTCTTCTGATTTCGGTGTTTGATGATGGCTCAGGTCGCGGGTGCTCACCGAGGGGTTCAGTCCGACTACCTCAGAGTTTCGGCGAGAAACTCTGAATAGTTTTTTGTGATTTGGACTTTGAGGAATTCAGGTAATGATTTTCGGCAGAGTAACAGTAGGGTCCCCTTTTTGAGTGGATTTCATTCCCTTCTTATAGAGAGGTGGTACGAGGTTCATGTGATGGTGTGAGCTGGCGGATCCAGCAAATCATTCCGTTAGCATGAAATCTTTTCTTTAGATTTTGGTGGGGACCAAATATTCCTGATTTTGTTAAGAGCAATCCTGTTTTCGTCTGTAGTGAGTGAGCGTTTTTCTGGGAGTCATGTGGTCCCATAAATTTGGTGTTATCCCAAGGAGTTCTTACTGCCGTAAAAACGTGAATTGATCCTTTGTAGGACTTTGAGCACCATTGTGAAATTTAGACTTAATTAATGTATACCTGTAATCCTTCTGGTTCTCCTTCTGGTGTAATAGTTGTTGTAGCCTTGTTTTCTCCATTAAGCCTTGTTTTGTAACTATGGATTATGGTTCTCATGGTCTGATGAATGAAGCTTTTTATGCAGGTCTTAGGTCATGGCTTAGGTGGTTAGTAACTTGATTGTACTGATTGATGTTTCAGGATGTGTGGACCTTTTGAGTACTTTTGATCAAGGCTTTAAGTGAAGTTCAACTCGTGTCCAGATTATTGCATTATCCGTGGCCTTACAACTTCCGTGCAATGAGTTTTTTCTTGGCAAGTCTACAGAGATTGCAGCACCAGGCTTGCGTCACATATGCCATTATGCTGGTATGCATATTTGGACTGAGGTTTTGCAACATGAAGCTTGCCTTGACATGGTTTTGCGAAGATTGTGTTGATGTCGGATGCAGCTGTACTGTGATTTGATACCATACTTAACTAGGGCTGGAAGGGCGGATGATGCTAGTATTGTCCTGTCACAGTTGGAACATGTTGGGTTTGGCTTCCATAGCGCTTGCTGCAATGTTATGGTCACTGGATTCTTGACGAAGCCGGAAATCTTGCAACTGCGCCGAATGGCTTTTGGCTTTTTAGAAGAACCAGAACCTCTGCCGAAAATTATCACAGTACATCATCACTTCAAACTCCATACTTAATAGGCCCGCATTAAATCAAAGTGATTAGCTTTTATTTGTGTGAGCTCCAAACTTTTGTATTTCATTTGAGCTCAGTTTCAAACTGTCATAACTGGATTAGAAACTTGAATGCTACATGTAACTTTCTTTTCATTGGCTGTTTAAACTTTGTAATAGTTTGTAGCTGGTCCTGGTTACCGTATCTCACTTGTTTAGCAATCTTGGAGTTTTCCTGATAAATCTGCAGAAATCACGGTAACATGACTAACTCATGCGTGCTATTACAACAGTATTCACGCCTGACTGGGTTTCGCAATAATTTTGTCATGAGCGACGGGTGAGGATGTATATCAACGCCTTTTATATGCTGTACTATGTTTTATAGTTTGTGGTAGGATTCGTTATTCCACCGAAAGTATTTCTTCATTAGCCTATGTTAACCTCCCATCAGTGCCACACGGTTTGAAATGAGTTTATGGAAAGTGAAGCAGGTACCTTTGTACATTATGCTAGTTAATTCACAAATGAAAAATGCAATTTGGCATGTGACCATTATTTTGAATATGATTTGTACATATGGTTTTGGTGGTGAATCCTAAAGAGCAAAGGGTGGATTAAAAGTATAAAATTGGATTTTGGACCAAGCCTTAACTATGTATGTATGATAGATTTGAACATGACCTGAACTGATCACATGAACATGGTTAATGAACGGAGTTATGAATTTAATGAACCACCAATCCTTAATCAAACAGACATAATCAGCACTTGAATTCACTCACACTAGATTTTAACAAACTTGTATGGCCGAACAATATGCATGTCATGCTGAACATACGATGCAAATAATAATGAAATCAATTTTATGAAAATTTAAATATGCCCGGACAAAATTGGGGTATGACACATACCGTTAAACACACCTCGATTATTAATTCAGTATGATTGATCAATACGTCATTGCTTCACCATACTTTCATCGGATTCCGAAGCAAATGACCATTGATCGACCAAAGGAAAACAACCATTAAGTGTTTGAATGAGTGAAAGAGAAACAATATATCATATATACTGTATTTTGCATTAGAATTATTTATATCATATATATAACTTGATCGATCTCAATTGTGTAACCTATGGACGATCGATGTATCGCTGCTTCACCATACTAACATCAGATTTTGAAGCATAGTCAACATGAATCATCCAAATCATACACACATGATGCCAAATTTAATTACTCGTTTATTATTTAATTCATTATGTCTTTTAATCGTATTAACACAGAAAATACATAAAACAAACAACTATCAGATGCATGGTTTCATAAGTGGCTCTGATACCACTGAAGGAGAATATCGATCCAAAACGCAGCGGAATTTAAATTTTGTCTCCTTTAGTGATCCTTACGAATGGGCATGATCAGTGATAGAATCGTTACCTCTTATGGCGATTGAAACCTTTGATGCACATCTAAGGAGAGATCACGAATGTTGAATGGTGACAACGTCTCTACTCAGTCCACACGAATAGATTCCTTCAGTCTCAGTGCTAGCTGCTACGAATGAAGGCTTTGAGTGAGAGAGAGAGAGAGAGAGAGAGAGAGAGAGAGAGAGAGAGAGAGAGAAATGAATTTTCATCTGATCAAATGCTTTTGCACAAGAGTTCTATTTATAGAACCACTTGTGTGGGCTGTAAGCTAAAAAGCCCACTTAAGTGTATGTGGCTCATATCTTATGATATACCAAAATCACTTAAGCGCGTGGTACCTTACCATATTTCGTATTCTATTTAAGTGCACCATATCTTACGATGTTCTACAATTCACTTAAGTGCACCGTACCCTACGATGTTCCTTATTTACTCTATCTCTCATCAATCCATCCTTTTGTGTGTGACACTGTAGATTTTTGCGGCATTGACAATTATATTAAATAATGTATTTAACATAATAAACAGTGAGCGGTATCTAGCAACACATCACTACTATCCATGACACGAAAATGTCATGTGATATGACAAATCCTTTTGTGATAATACTTATGTGTATAATTACCCTTTTGCCCTTATGTCTATATTGAACACAAGGCATAAACCGTGTTATCCTTGTCCAGTTCAATATTGGGCCCTTAGACATTCATCCTGTTATGCAGGATGGGAAAATTCCATCTAGGTCACTCATGTCCCTCAACATGCTTCATTGAGTATCCATCAACTGTCTTTATGGTCATCCAATTACGAACAATGTTTGATCAGTGTCATACGGTGAACTGACTTGGGGTGTTTTGCTTTTTATCGCAATGTCGCGGATAGCAAGAGTCGCCACCGACTTTTCTTTTATCCAATAAGGAAAGGTGGAAAAGAACAGGAAAGACCTCAATAGATTTTGGGTTCGGGAGGTATATTATACAAAGGGAAGGTGTTAGCACCCTTTGTATCCATGGTTATCCATGGGCTCTTAATTGCTGGATCACTTATATTTTTGTCTGAAAAGTGTTCGTGAATTGCTTAGAAAATGTTTTGAAAGAGAGTTTAACTTTGTAATGATTCTCGTATGAATGTATACAAAGTATTTATCTCATTTGATTTTGAAAATGGTTTAGAAAAATATAACTCGGTAATGATCCTAGTATGAATGTATACCAAATGGTGATTTTCTAGGATTTGTAAAGTGTAAAGTGTGAGGGGTGGAAAATGTTTTAGGTTATGATCCAGTAATTGAGAGTTATACCTTCCTGAGGTCGTTATGGGCATTTCCTATCCTTATGAGGGTAAAACTGTCCTTACTATTGAGAAGTAAGTAGTTTTATCCTTTGGATGTAAAAGGGTCATCGTAGGGTCATCGATTGGTCATTGAAGACAACAGTTGTAAGGGTACATTAGCATTCGAAGGGACGATCATCATTTAACCGTAGGCTACACCGAAGGGTCATCGAGGGACGAAATCATATATTCGAAGGCAACATCCGAGGGACTATGATTTATTTTATGATGATTTAATTGAAGGGCCATTGCTAAGTGTATCCCCACATTCGCGGGACATGACCGTTATACCGTAATACCGTAGGGCAGCAAAGAGAGGTCCAAGATCACATATTTAAAGGCCGTACTTTAAAGTCAATTAGGTAATTAGGATAGATCTCCACATTAAAATCAATACATTAAAATTAATACATTAAAGGTAATACATTAAAATTAATTAATTAATTTTAGGGTGAATCTCCCCAAGGGTATCCCACCAATAAAGTGGAAGACCTAATCAGCAATCTTTTCCTGGGATATGTAAACCTTTACAACATTTAGCAAACGGGTTAGAATACCAAAGCAGGGTGTAATCGAGGAGTTGCACCAAAGCAATAATAGTATCAGGTAAACAAAGCATGGTTATAATAAAACAGGTCAGAAGGGCAAAGATCAAAACAGAACGAAAAACAGCGGCATCCGTTACAACAATTCAAGGTATCCAGGCATACTTAAGTCTACATGCAGAACCTCAAATATATTTATGAATTCAATTATGGTATCACATGGGAATTCGGAACGTAAAGCGGCGATAGTAACGCAAACCTGTTTGCAATTGAATTGCAACCTTGAATTGGCACTCTTAGGGTTGATGCCTGATTGAGTTGGGCGGAGCCGCCGGCTTTTCCTTTAGGGTTTCCTTTAGGGTTACCCGGAGTAAGTTAAACAGTAGTCCTGAACACTCCACCACAAGCCGGTAGGATTTGTTTTTGGATTTTTCAATTAAACAACAAATTAAAACGAAGGAAATAAACTAGATCCTAACGTAAGGTTAGATCCGGTAAAAAGGTACACAATAGTTTCCGTTGTAGAAACTATTGTGCGAAAAGAATGAACTAAATGCTAAAAAGGAAATAGGAAATTGCAAGGGAAGTAGTGTAGAACTCGTAATAAACAATGCCTAAGCTGCTGGAAAAGAAACTATGCAAAAGCGAAAACGGCAAAAGGGAAAAAAAATGTGGAAAAGCCCCCTCTTTTAGGTTTTCTTCGTGGCTATTTATATTGGTACCATTAAGTAACTACTTGCTGCCAAGAGGTCTTCAACGTGGCTAATTTCATGGCGTGGATATAGGGCCCAACACTCCTCAACGTCTCTTCAAGTCTCTGAGGCGTTACTTGCGCCCAAAAAGTAGGGTAGTGGTGTGACGCTCGTCACACCATGTATGACGTCCGTCACAAGGCTGTTTTGCGTGACGCTCGTCACGCCCTCTGTGACGTCCGTCACAAGCACAACATTCGTGGCTTGCGCTTTGGGCTGGGCTTTGCTATTTGGTTCGCTTTCTCTCCTTTTTGCACCTCTTTTCCTCCATTTTTACTTGTGCTTCCAAATAAGCCACCTGAGACAAATAGGAAGAAAATACCGCGTAATATCTAACAACATAAAGTGAACTGAAATAAATAATGATAAAATTTAATTGAATTAAGTCCTAAAATATGATATAATTTCATGTTATCACTAGGCGAGCGTGTAGCGAACAGGCCAGTTTGGGCCATTTTCTGGATTGGGCCATTCGTGAGCTGGGCCTTTGTCCCTTTAAGATCAGTGCCATAAAATGAGTTGGAATGCCCCTGAAAAATGTCTTGAAATATTGATGGGCAAATTTTGGGGTATGACAATCAGCAATAAAGCACTCGACTCTACATCTAGGGTCCATAGTGGTTTCAGGTCGAATGGTGGTATACACCATTATCACCATGAGAATAACTTATGACACTTTGCATAACATTCTATATAGTATTCTCATAGCGGGTCAATCCAGTATAAATATTACTCCTAATATTCATACCCATGTTTAAGACTTAATAACTCCTTATCCATGATCCATGAGATGTGATCATCAGTCTATATACATAATAGTCTTAATGCTTTAATATTATCCCACTTCATAAGAAAGCTCGACTACAGATACTTTAAGAATAATGTCCTTATTTTTAATGGGATCTCATGATTAAGTTACACTTGATACATTAAACGGACTAGCTATTATAGGGACTTTATTAAACAAACATAATAAAGAAAAATCCTTTTATTATTAATAAATAATTCGATACAAGTACCAAAAGTATTGAACTCTAGGGCTTACACCAACAAGGATATCATTTATACCAAGATATGAGTGAATGGTTATGCATATGCATATTGAATTAGGCAGTCAGACAAACATCTCTGTGTTATATGAAATATCTAGGATGAGACGATGGTGTTTTTGTAAGGTAGGACACTTCCATAAAAGTTTGTCTTTGTAAGGTAGGGTAAACTTCAAAGTGTAGAGAACACTTGCATAAGGGTTTACACTTACCTTAATTTCAAGGTGGCAAGGTTGGAAGAAGCCATAAGATATCATTTCACATGAGCCTATAAGTTGTACAATCTTATGGATAAAAGGGTTCACATCAAAATAGATGTGATTTTTCAATGAACAAGAGAAAATAAGTGATATCAATTATGATTTTGCATAAACTATTCAAAGTGAAGGTTCACGAAGAGATTGGTGCTGAAGACACTAAAGTTGCAAGTGAAGGACTAATGGAGACTCAAATACATGTGAGGCTATAAAGAATGAGTCAAATTTCTTATAGACTTGCATATTGTGAACTGTAATTTGATAGTGCATTCAGTTATGAAGGTGGGCTTATACATTATGCTCTGCTAGCTGATGCTGAGCCAATTAACTATGATGAGGCAATGAAGAGTAAGGTAGGGAACAAGACCATGATTGAGAAATTCAAGTCATCTGAAAAGAATCACACTTGAGAGTTGGTAACTCTAATTGAAAGAAAGATGACTATTGAAGTGAAATGTGTATTTAAGGTAAATTTGAATCTAGATGACTCATTTTAAAGGCATAAGGTAAGGTTAGTAGCTAGAGATTTCTTCCTGACTGTAATGTGGAATTTACTCATGTGAAAAGGCTTGAGATAATGAAACTAGTTGTGACAATATATAGTAATAGGAATTGATCCCTCTACAACTTAGATGTAAAGTTTGTGTTCCTAAATTGTCCATTGGAAAAAACAATTTTTGTCACTCAACCACCAGGTTTTGAGATAAAAGGAAAAGAACATATGGTATACAACTTGACAAAGCCTTGTATGGAATGAAACAATCTCCTAGACCTTGGATCAACATAATCGATCAATTTTGTATTCAACTAGAATTCAAAAAGCGCACAGTTGAGTACAATGTCTATGTGTAAAGTTCTATAAATTCAAGTATTATGATGATATGCTTATATGTGGATGATATACTCATCATTGATAGTCATTTATCCGAAATTGAGAATTAAAAACATAAAATGAAGGCTGAGTTTGAGATGATTGACTTAGACAAGCTCTTGTACTTTCTTGACATATAATTTGAAAAAGTCAAGGAAGACATGATAATACATTAACAAAAGTATGTGAAGGAATTGTTAGATGTTTGAGATTCCTGATTGCAACACAGTCACAAACTCATGAAATAAATGCAAATATTGATGAATATTATGATAAAGAAATGGTAAAAGAAACATTGTACAAGGAAATTGTAAGATCATAAGGTACTTATGCAATAACATACCTGTTATCTTATATGCAGTAAGTATAATCAACAAGTTCATAAGCGAACCTAAGAATTCACATCTAGTAGTTGCAAAGAGAGTACTCAAGTACCTAAAAGGAACCATACTACTTGGTTTATTATTTTCAGCTATTGTGAAAGAGAAGAAGACAAGGTTGATAAATTATTCAGATGTTAATTGGTGTGGTGTCGAAAGTGATAAAAGAAGCACCTTAAACTATAATTTCATGTACAATGAAGCTTCCATTTTATGGTGTACAAGGAAACAACCTGTCACAATTTTTTCGTCATGTAAGGTAGAGTACATAGTTGAATCTTTTTTTATTTCAAGTAATTTGGTTGGATTTATTGCTGAAGAAACTAAAATGTGAAGTGCAGAAGCCAATGAAGCTTATGATTGACAACAAATCAATCGTAAATTTGGTCAAGAATTCAATTTCACAAGGGAGGATAAGCATATTAAGACTAAGTTTCACTTCATAAGGGAGCAAGTCATAAAAAACATGCTTGAAGTCTCATATTGTCCAACCGAATTGTAGCTAGTTGATGAATTCACCAAGACTTAAAAAATCAATAGATTTGTATTTTGAGAGAACAACTAAGATTGTCATATGTTTAGAATTATGGGATTGTCATATGTTTAGAATTATGGGTGAATGTTGTTTGATAATTACGAAAACATAGTATTCCTAGTTTATTTGTTTAGCAAGTTCTTTGTTAGAGGCTTAAACTAACAAACAAATGATTAACTAGTTAGGCCGATTACTTAACCAACAAGCTATAAATACGATAATTTTGTTTTTTGTTTATTGAGTATGACTCATATTGTTGAGATAATTGTGGATTGTTGAGATAACTATGGATTGTTGAGATGATTACGGGTTGTTGAGATAACTATGGGTTGTTGAGAGTATAACTCATATTATTGAGATAATTATGAGTTATTAAGATACCTATGGGTTGTTGAGAGTATATCTCATATTGTTGAGATAAAAATGGATAGAGATAATAATTTGTTGAGGGAAACTGGAGATAAACTGAACCCTAGTATTATATATATGACTTGTAACACTGTAATCCAATCAATTCATAAGAAAAATAAATAAAGGGAACTATGTCTACTCTATAGTCGTAGAGGTAGGCACTATTGACCGAATTGCATTAACAAAAATCAACCGTGTCCATTGTCTTTTACTTTTGTTATTCTTTAATCTTCTATACGAGTTGTTGTTCTAACAATTAGTATTAGATGACAATTAAGTTTGGTGCGAAGTTTGAAGTAACAGGGTTCGAAGGGATGAGTAATTTTGGATTATGGCAAATGAGGGTTAAGGATCTATTAGGTCAATAAAATTTACAGAAGGCGCTGTGTGAGGTGAAACCAAATGACATGGAGGAAACCGATTGGGAAAAGATGAATGAGAAGGCCAATGATTGATTCGTCTATGTGTTTTAGACGAGGTGATGTATCATATCCTAGACTTGACGACTCCGAAGGAGGTTTGGGACAAATTAAAGAGTCAAGATATGTCAAAGATGCTGATGAAAAAATTGTTTGCGAAGCAGTGACTATACAATTTGAAGATGCAGGAAAAATCTGATTTGCAATATGTCAATGTTTTCAACAACTTAATAACCGATCAGGTGAGGCTTGGAGTGAAGATTGATGATGAAGATAAGGAATTTTTTTCTGTTCATTACCAAGTTCTTATGACCCCTTGGCGACTACTCTTAGCAACGAGAAAGACGCCATCAATCTTGATATGTTTACTGGTACACTTTTGTCTCATCCTCAAAGGATGCAAAATATAGAGGAAGGAACTCAATATGATAGTCTGTATGTGAAAGGAGGTGAATACTATGGGCGAAATAAGGGAAATGGAGGTTCTGGGAAGAAGAGGTATAAATCCAGGAATTGAAAAATAGTTGAGTGTTATAGTTGCAAACATATCAGACGTTGAAAGAGAGATTGTCCAAATATAAACATGGCTCATCCAGTTCTACAAATGAGGTTCGGTGTCACTGGACAACGCATACTAATTTGTAATTTGAAGAGGTCTTTGTATGGTTTAAGTAGTATTCAAGTCAATGGTACAAACGTTTTGATTCATGCATGATCAAGATTAGCTACAAAAGGTTTGAGTATGACTGTTGTGCTTATGTTAAGAGCCTTGATGATGACTCTTTCAATTTTTTTATTATTGTATGTTGGTGATATGTTGATTGTTTCTAATCATTTATATGATGTAAATGAACTGAAAATCATGTTGAAGAAGAAGTTTGACATGGAAGACTTAGGTGTTGCTAAGAAGATTCTTGGTATGGAAATTTCAAGGGATATGGGTGCTTGAAAATGAGGACTTTTAAAAAAAAAATGTTGAAAAGGTGTTAGACAAGTTTTCCATGAGTAATTCGAAATCGGTGAGTACTCCATTGGAGAATCACTTTAAGCTCTCATTGGATCAATGTCCAAAAACAAATGCAGAAGCTAACTATATGTCAAGTGTCCCTTATGTTAGTATTGTTGGTTGTCTAATGTATGATATGGTCTGCACAAGACCAATTTCGGTACGAACTATAAGTCAAATTTGTAAGTTTATATCCAAACTAGAAAAACGTCGCTGGAAAGCACTCAAGTGGATTTTTAGTGAGTTTTTCAATCATTTTTGACACTCTCCGAATTCCCCAAAACTTATCTTTCTCTTCTCCTTTTTTGGTGAGTTTCTGAATCATTCTTGTATAATAAGAAACACAACACATAGATACACTAAAAAATATGACCTTTTAAAGCTAATTTTGACTATCCCGTAATTGTATTTTTCACACACTGCGATAAGTTTTCTTATACTGGAGCACAAGAGATAACAACAATATAAATATATACTCACATTTTTTGGATCATGTGTCTTTGTGTTTAAACTTCTTGTATTCTTTATGCACTGTTCACTTTCTTTTATTTAATTTGAGATTTGACTATGTAATCATAATTAACAAACTTTAGTTTGAATGTTTATGCTAAAAAATGTAGTTGAGTTTAACTCATCTTTAAAAATCTGATTTGTAGGTTGATGATTGTCTCCACTTATAAAATCATATAGTGTCCGACCGACCGACGTAAGACTCTTATCAACTTCTTCTAAAATCCATTTTAACATGTCACCTTAAATTCTACATATTTTTTCAACTGTAGTTAAGTATATTACAATCAAGAGACCCAATATATTTTTTGATCTACAGTTAAGTTTATTATAATCAAGAGACCAATATATTCAACACGTTAAGAAGTTTCAAACTTCAAATTAAAAGGAGGATTCTCCATATCTGAAGTGGCATAAAAAGAGTCCCATAAAGACAAGCAAGCCATTTTCATAGAGAAATTTACCAAATATTTTTTTTCCCTTTAGTTTCCTCAAAGTCAATTATTAAAAGAAATTCATTACAAGCTGAAATTTAATACATAAGGTATCTGAACTTTTATAATAAATTAAGAAAAAAAAACTAAATATGGTAGAATTACTGATAAAGATTGGTAAGCTCTCCATGCATGATCAAGCCCAATCCTTCCTAATATCAAAAGTATAGTTGATCTCCAAGTAACATTTATTGTCATCATCAAGAAACTGCACAAAAACATTTCAGTGTCAAAACAAGTTTCTTAGTAATAAAATAAAAACTCATTCCATTTAGTTGTAATATAAATTACCTTTGTTCTTGCAGTATATTGTCCCCTAGCAAACATCCCAGAAGGTGTAACTTCTTCTGGCATTTCATGTGTGTAAGGCTCTTGCTGAGGACTGAAAGTTCCAAGCATCTCTTTAGCGCTATCCACTGAAATAACATTATAGAGTTGATTAATATGTTTAAAACAAACCCTATCTCAACTACGAAAGTTTAAGTTAAACGCTTATCAGGGGTTAAACCCTGAACTTCATGGTTGTGCGTGTGAATTTCTAGTGGTTATTATCATTTTGCTTACGCGAGATAACAAATTGTTAGAGTGAAAGAATGAATAAAATTGAACATACCTTTAACAGCAGTTTTCCATACAGTATTAGTGTACTTTAATCCAGAAACAATGTTATTTGTCACTACAAGGCTGAATTTGAGACGGTAAGGACTGCCTTCTTTAAGTGTAAACCATAGTCCCTTTGGTTTTCCATCTTCAGGAATTGGAAGAACTATGTCATCTCTTCCAGGAGATATTATTGAAAGACTTGTAAAATTCACTTCTGGTTCAAGAATTTCTACAAACATAATACATTCGAATTAACTAAATTCTCAAAAGAAACATATTCATCAACCATGATCGAAAACACATACACATATACAATATACAGACACCGGACACGACATCAACTCAGACACGTCTTTTTTTCAGAGGTGTTGGTTGGTTTATAGAGACCATGATTTATATACCTCCAATGTTGTCTACATCCACACTCCCAAGAAGCTGCTCCTTCCATTTTCTCAGACTCTCATCATCCTAGTACAAAACAAAAACAAAAACAAATAATAAAGAAGGAAAAACAAAAACAATACATTAACAAGGAAAATGTTTAGTTTCACAAGAAACAAAAACCTTATCTTTCTCAAGGTGTTCTTTAATAGTGCAAAGAGGACCTAGTTGTATTTTGCTTCCATATTCATCTTCATCTTCTTCAGTTCCATAAACAGACGATTCACTCGTATGCCTGCTAAGAGGCTCATGATGTTCTTCTTGTTCTTTATTACCAGCCTCACTAGTTTGTCCGGTTTCTTTGTCATCGTCATCCAACCCCATCTTCTTGGAACTTCAACAGCTCCAATAGTTAAGGTAGTTAACTCATCAACAATGATCAAAAGAATGACAAAAATAGGAAACTTCCACAAAACTAATGTTAAACACAGAAATTTATGTTTTCAAGAATGATAAATTAAAATAACATTTGAAGGGAAATGTAACTAGCAAAGGAAATATAATAAAGTAATGACTGTTTTGTGTTTCAGAAAACCAAACAAGAAACTTCACATAGTTAAAAAAAATGGATAAGTGATTGTTGTCTCTTACTAGCTTTTTCTTCCTCTTTTTGTGGTGATAGTTTAAAATGGGAGGAGGAGAGGAAAAAAAGTTTGGTCATTTAGAGAGAAATTCTCTTGGTGATCCGAAATGTTTGTTAGAAGTGAATGTAAATTAAAACCACACCACAAATTTGTAACATTGACAAATGAGGGACTTTTTATATTTAAAGTGGTACACACATACTTGTTTAGTTGTTTATCTATATCATTAATATGTGACTAAGTTTTACTTTGGCATTATTTAAATAAAGAAAAGTTTTACTTTAGCTGATGAAGTGTAAGTTTAGTTTTGTAATAAACATTTTATATATATATATATATATATATATAATTTAGTTCTTTTATTTTAAAAATTTATAAAGTAATGTAAACGGATGATGGTAATTAATCGATTGTGTAAAAAAATTAATCTAATTGTGTATAGTAATAATCTTTTATATATTTATATATATATTATATATATATTATATATATATATATATATATATATAAATATATATATATATAATATATATATATATATTATATATATATATTATATATAATATATGATATAATATCCAAAATAAAAGTCAATGTATTTCAAAATTCTATGTGTATATATATCCGAATATCGAACTCCATTTACAGTGACCAAAATAAATATTTAATTACATGTTCCAACTTCTTATATAAGAGTGAGGAAAAAAATTAAATATAAATTTAAGGTGTTTTGAGTGTTACATTTTTTAACAAAAGAACTAAATTTTATACCTATAATCTCAGTCTTCCACTTCCTTTACAATACTAGTCAATGTGAATCTATCATGTAATATTTCAACTAATATCTTCATCTTCATCTTCAGGAATCTTCATTTTGATTGATAATGATATATCAGTTTCTATTGTCTACATAAACAATCGTAATCGTAGAACTATCATACTCCATCATAGATATTGTTAGCTTGAGAATTTTGATCTAGTATTTCTATGAGATTGCTAAGTATAAAATAACAAATTTCTCTATAGTCTCGACATTCTGATAAATTCGACTGAAGAGGTGAGTTCGACTCGCTTATCAAATGTTTTGAGACTTAGTCTATTTTTGAGTTAAATGTTTAAATAACCTAGAAACCTACCAAGCCTGATTTGGAAGAATCTCAAGAACAAATCCACAAGATTAAGATCAATTTCTCTTCAAAATATGTTCAGAATCTCGAAAAGGTTTATGGCGATTTGGAATATTTGATAGAACTAGAAATGAGGTAAATTCACAGACTAAGTACAATTAGCTAAGCACTTTGATGCTAAACTCCAATTTTCGACAGAGAAAACTTTCGACAGAAGCAATTAAGAGATTTAAAAGACAATTTGATACAACAAGTGCAATTCAAAACAGTTCAAATGTCAAAGACATGTGGAAGCATACTAGAAGTTTGAAGCCCACATAAGAGAGTACGTGTCAATTTCTATGAAGATAACTGTTATTAACGATTAACATTGTAATAGTATATAAGACGAGTTCAGTTATGTAAATAGGGGTCACAAAATTCATTGAGTATTAATGACACTCTGTCGTTGCATGTCTTCGGTCGTAGAAACATATCAAAATAAGTCAAAGAGGAGCCAAAATGAAGAAGAAAGACCAAAGAAAGATGCAAAAATAACCAAATATGAAGAAACATGGACTTAGTGAAAATATGATGGAAAATGAGCAAAAAAACGTGCAACTACTGGAATAATCACGCGCAACATCGCACGTGTGATAAGAGAGTTTTGTCAGCATCGCATGCGCGATGAAAGCTATCACGCACATGATAGGTCCTTATCTGGGCCTATTTTGACACATCATGGACTAATTTGATAACTATAAAAGGGAGTTTTTGGCATCATTTCAAGGATTATCCGATTTTTGACTGAAAGTGAGGGTAAAGAGCACCAAAAGGGAAATTTTGAGAGCATTGAAAGTCATTGGAGGCCAGTTCTTCAAGGATTTTCATATGCAATCTTTATCTTATTAATTGGTATTTGATTGTATCATTATGAGTAGCTAAACATCTCTAAGTTAGGTTTTGTTTGATGAACTTATTTTGAACCTATTGGGACATATGTTTAATTTATCATTGCATGAATAATTGGAGTTATATTTCTACTCAATTTTCTCTTTTGCTTAATGCTTTTTATGTGAAATGCTCTTTTAATATGATCTTGGACACATAGGGAATACTGACCATTAGTCTATGTGTTGGAACTAGGGTGATTATCGTACTTATGCTAGTTGAATAAGGACAGGAGACCCCAAGTAATGGCATTTGAATTAACATTCTATTGCATCACCTAATTTCACTTACGCTGGTTAATAGGGATATGAGATCCTGTAACACCCTAAATTTCCCCCACCTAAACTTCAAACATTTATCAGAGTAAAATAATTCAACATTCAATTTAGGATGTTACACTACAACCTACAATCAACTTGCTCAATCGAAAGGACATGTAACACTTGACAGTTATAAAAATAGTAGTAATAACCACATGTCTGAATGTTAACTTTTATTAAATAACAGTAGAACAACGATAACAAACAATTAATTCAACATATCCAATATCAACATAACATGTCATAATAAGAAATCTTAAGACATAAAGAAAGGCACAACGTTCCAAAATCCCCGGTGTTACACATCAGAGTAGAAGTCAACACTAAAATAAAATAGAAGACTTCATCTTCCACTCACATCTGAGCTCCTACTGCATATTATCTGCATGTTACCCACGTGGAGGCAACATTCAAACAAAAGGGATGGGATATCATAATTATATAAAGGAAACATGATAGTAAATAAGCCTTTGATTATCACATGCACATCACCTATTCCACAACATAATTCCACATAATCCATACAACGGCTATTCACACATAATAACAACATAACAACCATCCAACATAATAACAAATACAACCAATGTACAATGAAATGAGACTCAACAACTCGACTCAATGCTTGTGGTACCAATACGTGAACACTCAGGTTCACCACTTCGATTCCCACCTCATAGGATCAAAGTCATCAATTCGTTACCATCACCTTCGATAACATCTTACTGATTCCACCACCTCCAAAATCAGCTACCGACTCAATCCACATAATAGGATTTGAGGCTCACCAACGACTTACCATTTTTCCAACAATATGAATGCATACAACATATAATACATGCAACAACAACATCATGCACAATAACCCACCTCCATAGTCAATGTACACCACCAATACTGACCATCATACATCAAACACATGTTATATAGATCAACAACATCAACATACAACATAACAAGCAACAACAATGCATTTAAGGTTATGTCACACATACACATAAACATTTAAATTCCTATCAACACCATCAAATAGAAAAATATTCATTTTCAGGTACTAAAACCAATTTTTAATGATAGTACATGCTCTTCATCTTCATTTGTACATTATGGGACGATTCCACTTATTCTTTACATCATAAAAACACAGGAACACAAAACATAATTAACACAATATATATCATACATTTTAGATATTACAATATTATCACTCTCACACACCGTATATAACTATTTTATTTCTTCCAATTCTTTCCTGTGAGTTTCCCGCTCCGCTTCTAACTTCTCATCAAATTATTTCTTTTGAGTATTAATCTTCCTTTGAAGCTCTTCCAACGTTTCTTTTTGCACATGTTCATTACTTTTTCTAAGCGTACCAAAAAACACTCTCAGGCCAATGCCATCTCCAACCTCACGGACACGCCCACCATGCTCCTTTATTATTATTGCTTCGACTAAAATATCATGTCGTGGTTCTGGAACAAAGGAACCTTCACTGGATGAGTTAACAAATGAATCATACACAACATGATAAGACATACATTTCTATTACCAAAGGGATTTGAATAACATATAACATATGCACAACAAATCATACTTGCAATTTTCTCAGCGACTGCTCTTGAGGAATTTGAAGTGTACTCTCTATTTGGTCTTTGTCGAGCCCTCTTCCACTTATCATGTCGTGATGGTGGAGATGGTTCACGGTCATGACTGATGCAATCCTCATCTCCTAGTTGATGTTTTTTCCCCAATAATCATGGTTTTCTCAAGTTTCCTGTATCCCCCACAAGACAATCTATAAGGATATTTGTTCTTTGACTTGTTCAAATTTCCTACTTCACTTTTAACTTGTTTTAAACATAGAAAAGATATTAACGTCCATGGTTGTATCCATAAAATTATAAGAAAATACAACTCGTGCTAACCATGAACTCCTCAGAACAACGAGACTTCACACACTTTTTCCAAACCCTCTTGCCAAGAAAAGGATATTTCACCCACATGCGCTCAATATTAGACTTAGACTTCTTAATGTAGTCACTAGTGAACCATGTCTTAAAACTTCTCCAATTCGTACTAGCATAAGTGATCCACTTTTTTTCAAATTCAATTCATCACTAAACTCAAACGTCAACTACACATTTACATCAATAAGTATGTATTAATGTTTATATAAAGTAATATCGAATCGATGAAAATTAAAATTATTATATCTAAACGTCTGTCCATATGCTATTTTTCATCTCATCTGCTACATCTTTCCAATCATATAACAATATGATGACTTTGCTACATCTAAGGAACACAAGATAACTCTTAAAAAGCGATGAATGAGGACCATCAAGAATAGAGTAAACAACACTAAACTCGATCAGAAGTTTGACACCGGAGTTGCAGACTTTTGCTAATTTAGCCATCATTGTGGAACCTCTTTTATGTTTATTTTTTTCTATTTCCTACTACATATTGAGAATCATTTGGACTATGTTCATTATTATACGTAGCTTCATTGCTACTACATGAAGAATAAGCCATCTACAATAACATCATCAACAATAACATCATCAACAAATATCATCAACAACAACAGTGGCATAAAGACACAAACATCAACAATAACAACATCAACAATATGATCATCAACAATAACATCATCAATAATAACATCATCAACAATGACATCATCAACAATAACATCATCAATAATAGCATCATCAACAATAGCATCATCAACAAACATCATCAACAACAATAGTGGCATCAAGACACAAACATCATTAACAATATCATCAACAACAACAAATACATAAACACAAATGGAAAATGATGGTACTGTAGATGCATGGGGAAAAAGTTTACGTACCAGAAACATGATGAATAAGTAAAAGAATATTGTCAAAATCTTTGAATTCCTCTTTGCCAAGAACGAAGAACACGATGCTGACTCCTTCCTCGATGGTACAAAAGCACATACAGTGGTTCCTGTTGAAAATATTGTTGTTTCTTCAGGTTTGAAGATGGTGTTGTTTGTTTAGGTTAGGGTTAAAAATAATGTTGTTTCGTCAGAGGTTGGAAACAATGTTGTTTAGTTAGGTTAGGGTTGAAAATCACGTTGTTTCGTCAGGAGTTGTTTCTTGATGGAAATGAAAATATGGAACTCAAGACACAAGTTAGCTAACTCTATTTAAACTGAGTAAACCATATCACCACAATTGTTTATCAGAACCGTTGTGATATATAATAAAATTTAATAAAACAAACGTCAGGTTTTAAGCAATTAAAATTTTTAAAAAATAATGAAAATTATATTATAACGGTGTATTTAGACAACCGTGGTGATATAAGATTAAATTTATGATAATTTATAAAAAAAACATCGGGTTTTAAGCAATTAAATGTTTTTAAAAAATAATGAAAACTATATTATAATGGTTTGTTTAGACAACTGTAGTGATATAAGATTTATATTAATGATATTTTACAAAAAAAAAATCTTTAGATTTTAAGCAATTAAAAATTAAAATAAATAAATAACGAATTAGCCGGCGCTAAAAATCGAACTCGTGAAACATCAAGTGATATCACTACGGTTGTTTCAAAAACCCATGGTAATAAATTAACAACGTTTAATATATATATATATATATATATATATATATATATATATATATATATATATATATATAATATATATATATATATATATATATATTATATATATATATATATATATATTATATATATATCTATATATATATATATATATATATATATATAATATATATATATATATATATATATAATATATATATATATATATGAGCCTGAATGAAAGATATCACCACGGTCCTTAAAAGGACTGTGGTGACAGTGGCGTCGTTGTGTGTGTTTTTTGTAGTAATGTCATAAGCTCAAGTTCATACTTTAGGTGATGCAAAATTATATCTTTATCGGAGTACAAAATCCCCATCCCTAGAAAACATACCATATTTCCTAGATCAGTCATCTCAAACTCATTCATCAGCACCTTCTTGAACTTAGCTATCTCATCTGAACAACTCCTTATTAGCAATATATCCTCAACATAGAGACACACCAGAATCATATCGTTATAAAATGTATGCGGAACATAAACACCATACTCCATCTGATATTTTTTGAATCCTTGAAGCTTGAAAAATGAATCAATTTTCAGATTCCAAGCTCTAGGAGCTTGTTTTAGTCCATACAAGACTTTATGCAACTTGTACACCATCTCTTCCAGATTCCTTTTCACAAACCCAAGAGGTTGTGACACATAAACTTCCTCTTGTAAATGTCCATTCAAACATGCATATTTCACATTTAAATGCATTTGAGGCTAATTTTTATTAGCAGCTATAGCAATCACCAATCTGATTGTTTCATGCCTAACTACAGGTGCAAACACCTCAAAGTAATCTAATCCAGATTTCTGTAGAAATCCTCTAGATACTAGCCTTGCTTTATGTTTTCCAATTGATCATCTGACTTCAGTTTCAAATTGTAAACCTATATCACAATGATGACTTTCTTGTTCTTTGGAAGCTCAATCAACTCCAAAGTCTTGTTTCTTTCTATAGCCTCAAGTTCTTCTTTCATGAACTTCAGCCACATTTTCTTCTTGGGAGCTTCTTCAGTACAACTAGTTCAGAGTCTACAAACATGGCACATTGAATGAATTTCTCTCCAAAGTGTATCTCAGTATCTTGTAACATGTCAAACTCTGAAAATCTTGTTGGTATTTGTCTGATTTTGTATGGCCTCCAAACTCGTTAAGAATCTTCACTACGCCAAAAACTGGAATAGACAGCGCACCTTAGAGGGCGCTTTATTACAAAAGCGCTCTCTAAAGTGAAGCGAAAAAATAAGGAGCAATAGACAGCGCACTTTAGAGGGCGCTTTTGTAATAAAGCGCCCTCTAAGGTGAAGCGAAAAAATAAGGAGGAGATAGAGGGACAACAATACATGGCGCTTTTCAGAAAGCGCCCTCTAAGGTTACCCTTAGAGGGCGCTTTTAATAAAGCGCTGTTATAAGTCCATGTGCATTTCCAGTTTATAAAGCGCTTCTGGAAAGCCTTAGAGAGCGCTTTCATAAGCGCCCTCTTAGGTCCCCTTTAGAGGGCGCTTTTTTTCCACAAGCGCCCTCTAAGGTCCCCTTTAGTAAACATTAAAATTATAACATACTGCGCGTTTTGTTATTTCACTCTTTGTTATTTCACGTTAGGGTTCTCACTGCTACGATTTTCGCTACTTCTAAGGCGTTCTCCTTCCACCTCTGTTAGATCTACGACGTTTCCTCCTTCTACCAATCAAAGGTACACGATGCAGCTTATGAGTGTATTTATTCTAGCATACATTATTACTTGCACTATTTCTTTGTTTTAGCTTTGCCCCATTTCAGTTTTATGTTATTGTTGTCTATGCTACGTTTGTTTCGACCTGTAAAGTTTCAATATTCATAGTCATTTAAATAGTTTGGGTTTATTAGGCAATTGACGGTTGGTTTTTAAATTGCTAAATTTGATATCGCTATGAATCACATTCAAAGACTGTTGTTAGGGTTCGGTTATGGTTGCATTATAGAGACATTAGAAACCTTTGATTCTAGTAACTTAGCGTACATAGCGTAGCTAGTAACTTAAGAAGTTTAGGTATGGATGTTATTTGATAGAGTAAATGGAGACATGAATGCCCTACACAGAGACTAACTCAATAAAGCGAAATTGTTTTGTCTCATCCCATTTTTGGTTTCTCTTCTGAAATTGATTTTTGTTTATTCTAATTAGTAATGGATAATACATGGATGTCTTCCAATCGATTGTCGAGAGAGTACGAGAATGGGGTATCAGAATTCGTTAAGTTTGTCGTTGCGCACGCCGAAGACCCCAGTAGAATGATATGTCCTTGCTTGGGTTGTTGTTATGGGAAATGGGTTGACGCAGTTCAGTTGACATCGCATCTAATGAGGCATGGAATTGATCGAAGTTATACATGTTGGAATTTGCATGGTGAGAAAAGTAACGAGAATGTTGAACCGGGGGATAGTACGACCTATGCCTCAAACTATAGTGGCGCAGATACATACGATTGTGATCGAGTTGAAGAGATTGCAGAAGCACTTGAAGGAGATCTTAAGGATTGTCCCGAAATGTTTGAGAGGTTGGTAAGTGATGCAGAGAAACCTTTGTATGATGGTTGCACTAAATTCAGAAGATTGTCTGCGGTATTAAAGTTGTACAACTTAAAGGCGGGCAATGGATGGTCGGATAAAAGTTTCACAGAGTTATTAGCCCTTTTGAAAGATATGCTTCCTGAGGATAATGTTCTTCCCAATCGAACATATGAGACCAAAAAGATGTTGTGCTCTACTGGCATGAGCTATGATAAGATACATGCATGTCCAAACGATTGCGTTTTGTTTCGAAATGAGTATGCATCGTTAAATGAGTGTCCTAAATGCGGTGTCTCGCGATATAAGAACAAGTTATGTCCAACAAAAGTCTTGTGGTATTTTCCTCTTATTCCGAGATTTAGACGCATGTTTCGTAGTGAAACCGATTCAAGACACTTGACCTGGCATGCAGATGAAAGAATTATAGATGGAAAGTATCGACATCCGGCAGATTTACCACAGTGGTTGAAAATTGATAATGATTATCCTGAATTTGGAGAAGAATCAAGAAACCTTCGCTTGGCATTATCTACTGATGGAATGAACCCACACGATATCCAGAGTATCTCACACAGTACATGGCCTGTGATTATTATGATTTATAACCTACCTCCATGGCTATGTATGAAGCGTAAGTACATGATGTTGTCTATGTTGATTTCTGGACCTAAACAACCAGGGAATGACATAGACGTGTACTTGAAGCCCTTAATCGAAGATTTAAAGATTTTGTGGGAGACCGGTGTGGAGGTTTATGATGGATATAGGAAAGAAAGTTTCAACTTGAGGGCGATGTTGTTTGGCACAATTAATGATTTTCCAGTATACGGAAATCTATCAGGGTATAGCATAAAAGGTCAATGTGCGTGTCCTATTTGTGAAGATAAAACAGATTGGAAGCGCTTGGAGTTTGGTCAGAAGAATGTCTTTCTCGGTCATCGGAGATTCTTAAATTCAAATCATCACTACCGTGGATGGAGAAAGGCGTTCAATGGAGAGACAAAACAAGGCAGAGCTCCACCTATATTGACGGGTGATCAAATTTTTGAAAAGGTGAAAGATTTGGATACTCAGTTTGGCAAGCCTTTTGCCCAGACACTTGTCAAAAGTGGGTGGAAGAAGAGGTCAGTTTTTTTTGAATTGCCGTATTGGAAGTCCTTGTATGTGAGACATTTTCTTGATGTTATGCATATTGAAAAAAATGTATTTGAAAGTGTTATTGGCACGTTACTCAATATACAAGGAAAGTCTAAGGATGGCCTTAAGGCAAGAAAGGACTTGATAGCGATGGGAATAAGAACTGAATTAGGACCCTTGAAGAAAGGAAAACGAACATATCTACCGCCTACTGCTTATACTCTATCTAGAAAGGAGAAAAAAACATTGTGTAAGTTTCTAAGTGAAGTTAAAGTTCCAGAAGGGTACTCTTCAGATATTAGAAGACTTGTGTCTATGAAAGACCTCAAGTTAAAGAGTTTAAAGACCCATGATTGCCATGTTATAATAGAACATTTTCTCCCAATAGGTATACGTTCTATTCTTCCAGAAAAAGTAAGAAGCTCTATAACTAAGTTGTGTTCTTTCTTCAAGTCAATTTGCTGTAAGGTGATCAATCCTGCGATCTTACCAATGTTGCAAAAAGAAATCGTTATTACTTTGTGTGAGCTTGAAATGTTTTTTCCTCCATCATTTTTTGACATAATGGTACATCTAGTTGTTCATCTTGTGAAAGAGACACAATTGTGTGGACCAGCTTATATGAGATGGATGTACCCTGTTGAACGTTATATGAAAATATTAAAAGGGTACGTGAAGAACCGAAGTCGACCAGAAGGTTATATGGTTGAAAGATACATTGTTGAAGAAGCGATTGAGTTTTGTACTGAATATTTGTCTAATGTTCAGTCAATCGGACTCCCCAAGTCTCAGCTTGTCGAAAAGAAAGAAGGAAAAAATCTAATTGGAAATAAAATTGTGGCAGTATCAAGGGTCGAACGGGATCAAGTGCATTTGTATGTTCTGCACAATGAGAATGAGGTTGAGCCGTATGTTGAAATTCACAAGGATGTTCTCCGAGGTTTAAATCCCAATAGAAATGAAAATTGGATAGTACGAGAGCACAATCGATGTTTTATACCTTGGTTTAAGGATCATATTTATTCAAAGTATTATTCAGATCCCGTTTCAATAACAGAAAGGTTGAGATGCTTAGCATATGGTCCAAGTTTCCATGTTTTTTCTTATAGCGCATACGCGATTAATGGATACACATTTTATACCAAAGAACAAGATGATAAAAGTACTATGCAGAATAGTGGTGTCACCGTGGTAGCTGAAGCAATGCACATATCAAGTGTGAAGGACTTAAACCCCAAATTTGCAAATCTGTCGTATTTTGGTGTTATCGAGCGCATTTGGGTGTTTGATTATGAGAAGTTTCAGATTCCTATATTTGGTTGCAAGTGGGTTGAAAATAATAACGACATTCGAATGGATAAGTCAAGATTTTTGCAAGTGGATCTTAATAGGGTGGGATACAAAGATGAGTCTTTTATTCTAGCCTCTCAAGCTAGACAAGTGTTCTATGTCAATGATCCGAAAAGTACGAAATGGTCTATAGTTCTTTTTTCCAACAAAGTAATTGATGAAAACACTGGAGATCAAGGTGATATTGATGTTGAGATTGAATCGTTTACCAGAAATGATCAAGATGAGAATATTATATCAAATGATTCATATATTAGAAATGATCATAATGAGGGTATTTGGATCAATCCAACCGTCCGTGTTGTTAAGAGACATGTAGAACATATTCCAACCAAGAAAAGAAAGAGAACTTAGTGAAAAAGGTACAGGTCAAATGATTTTAATTGTTTTCTTTATTACAGGTAAAATGACTTTTATGATTTTAACTGTTTTTATATTTGTCATCTGATTTTAATTGTTTTCTTTATTACAGGTAAAATGGCTATTATGAAGTCAATCATTCGTGCAAGGGGCAAGGGATACTTGAAAGTATCAATTGATATTTATTTAGATGGAGATGTTCCATTGTCGTCAAGCCTCATTCGCGTAGATGATGATGCTGGATATTTGAAAGTATCCCTCTACGACAATGGAACATGTCCATCTAAACAAATATCAATTCTATCTTCAAAAGATAAGGGACCAAAAATATAAGGGGATTACGCAGCAAATCGAGTCAGTTGCATAAAAAAAAGGTATAAACACAATTATATGATATTTATGCATAGAAAATGTTAATTCTTGATCTTATACTTCACCTAACTAATTTTATGATATTTTAGGTTCATGCTATTGATATTGAACAAAAAGAGGTTGTTGCTAAGAAGACTGCTGCTAGCAAAAAAAACATACATCTCAGAGATGCTTTTGCTACTTAGTTTTATTTCTTTTTAAGTTATGAATTGGTTGTATATTTAGAATCTTTAGAAGTTAAACGATTATATATCAGTGGATTGTTGTATATGTATGGATTGTTGTATATAAGTGTCGCATCCGCGAAAAACAACCGGCGGACTAAAACAAAACAACACAGAGCCGCCACCGTGCGTTATTTATCCCAAAGAGGGAAAGGAAACGCTCGAAGTAAACCTGGGAAAAGCATGGTCTCGCGACCAAAGAGAATGGGATCGGGAGTCGGTTATGCGAAGGGAAGGTATTAGCACCCCTACGCATCCGTCGTACTCGACGGGATCCATGCTCTAAAAGATAGGTTAAGGTTGCTAAAACAAACATCACACACACACACTGAAGACAACACAGGTGGAGGAAGAGGGGAGAGGGCTCGCTAGGATATCACATCCTATGCCTACGTATCTCGTCTGGAACGAGAATCAGAGCTGCCGTAGTTCGGCTCACGCACGCCAAACAAGACACACACAAACACAGGCAAACCTGGAACCCGAACGCCAATCGCTGGACTTACATCGGCTTCCGAACCAAACAAACATACTCAGGATACGGACAGCCAATCGCTGGTCTTACATCCATATCCTGGCACACAAGAGGGAACAAACAACAACAAGTTACTAAGGAGTCAGGCACTCGAGCCTAGCAACTGCCAAGCAAACACACGCAAAAAGAAAAAAAGTGCCCGGAGAGACCTCGCACGACCTCCTGCCTACGTACCTCATCTGGTATGAGGATCAGGGCGACGTAGTTCCCCTGAACGGGAAAGAAATTCTAACCAGATACAAAGGGAGACACACTACTAGGGAGCTGTACTCGAGCCTAGTGTTATCATGCATATCATCCCTAAGTTATGGTTTCTATCCTAACTTGCACAGGTAGCAAGCTAAACCTAAACAGGCAAAACAATCAAAGCAAACAATCACAAATAGCACACACTATATCCAAACAGAGGTGGCTCAAACAAGGGTTAGACTGCCAAAGCAAGTCAACTGTATCAGGGTGATGTTAGCTCTTAACCCTGACATTGAGAGTCAGGGTGAAGCCAGATGAAATGGGAGTGAGGGGTGTGCCTCACAGCTCTTATCCCTGGCCAGGGAGAGCTTCAGACAAAGTAAGTGTGGGTCCGGAAAGTGGGAACCCTTCTACACTTATGACACTGACTCAACTGTACAACTGTACATGGATCTTGGGTTAGGATCCACAAGGCATCAACATGTAATGTGAGCCAAGGGACGACTCAACAGATTAGCAAGAGGTGGATTACACACCTCTTGTGTCTGCCAATTGCCTTAACGAAGGTCTTTTCCTGCTTGGGGACAAAAATAAACAAGCACAAACATTGCCTCTTAAGGAGGACTTCAGACAGGTGCCTGGCCAAGTAACAGGCCAGGTCTTCCAGACTACATGGAGTTAGTGATTCTACCTCAATTGGTTTACACAACCAAGCAGCAGCACAAGCGAGTTCACAATGAACTATAACAACTAATGTACCTGAAATCAATCCAACATAATCAGTACTCAGCACAAACAGTCAAACAGACAAGTTAAAAGTCAACAGCACAAACAGATAGCAAGCATCAATGCACAAAGGTGCAAGCCACAAGGCCTAAGCATAATTCTCAATGCCTACAAAACAAACTCAAGGTTAGTTATAAACAAGCAATAAACCAATCCCAATTGAGTGCACATCATCAAGCATAAGCAATTGTGCTCTTTGACCTGAAACAAAGCTCAAATGTGAGAACACAAACCACTAGTACAAGACTAGGGTCAAAATAGGATCAACAAGTCAAAACAGAACATGAAACTTATCCAAAATCAAGATCAATCAAATAAGAATCAAATCCAGTTGGTCTCATGTTCATATCATCAACCATTATCATTTCATGAGGCAAAGAGTACAAAGCATGCAATTTAGAACCTCAAAGGACCAAACAGAATGGTTCAACTCAAATCAACTCACAAACAATTCAATAAATCCCCAAACAATTCACAGCTAAACAGCATTCATTACATGTCAATCACACCAAATTTCAAGCCATTTGGATAAGAGGAAGCAAGTCAATTAAATTCATCAAGTTAAAGCATGCTCATACAAGTCCAAACAAGGCACAATATCATGTATCAACTTCAAGGAAGCACAAAACAGTGTAGGAACATGATAAATGCACCAAACCAAAACCATGATAACCTTCAATATGTCTATAATCACTCCACAAAATTTCAAGTCCATCCAATGCATATCCAGAATTTCATAAAACATTTAAAAACATGACTCACAAAAGGTCCACATTTGGTCAAACAGGGGAGAAATTATCAAACAAATTGGAAATGCACTCAAAAAATCCAGCAACATCCACATCTGAACCTAACATCCCTAAGCATCATCATGCAAAATTTCAGCTCATTTCAAATTCATATGGCATGGTAACAAAATTCATGAAGTCAGACAAGAAATGGTGTGACACAAATTGTCACACCTCTAATGATCATGTCATATCTCTCAATCCAGGAACTCAAAAATCACAAACCACATATCAAAATGTTCATCAAGGTGTCTAGATTACACATGTAAAATTTCAAGAATTTCCAATTAAGCATCATCATTTTATGATCAAAATAGTAAGCATGGTGCAACAAAGGACATGTCCACATAAATCCTAGCCAAAACAGAAATCCACATGTGCACAATTTCAATAAAAATCACAAAAAAATACTAGAGGTTACCAGAATCATGGTGAAAAAAATTTCATTCAATTTGGACAAGTGGTTTGGGAGTTATGATTTTTCATGTTGAGAAAAAAAATAAAAAATGAAATGGAAGCATGTGTAATATATGAAGCATGATTGAAATAAAGGCTAAAGCAAAAAAAGTGGAAATGACACAACACGGAATCGAAGTTTGTCTCTATTTGAATCCCAGCGTGCAAACACAAGCTAGCGTGAACAGTAACGAAACTTTGGATCTAAATCACTTTTCTGGAAATTTTTCGCAAGTTCTTCATGTGTTCATACATTCATATGCTCAAGAACAAATCTCCACCAAATTGGACAAACCATATATCATCAGAAAGGTCTTTCCAAGCACATCATGAATATCACATTCATTTGACCTAACTCTTCCTAATTTAAACGGATCGATCCAAAACATGTTCATGCATGAAATTTCAAATCAACATAACTCTCTCATTTCTCAACGAAAATTAATGATTCAACTTGCAGAATTCTCTACTAAACAAGATCTATCCAAATCATCAATCAATTGCAAGAATCATTGAATTCGAAAACTGACCTTGAAGAACTTGCAGAAGTTAAAATGCGCGTTTCAGGCCTGGGAATGTGAAAACAGATGTGCTTTGATGCTTATAGAAGTGGATGAAGCAAGGTTCATGTGTTGATTGTGCACGATCCTGATGAAATCTCAACTTGCCATGGATGAACACTCTTGTAACAATTCCAAATTGAGCTTGAATTCTCCAAGATTTTGCTTCCCACAGCTTCAATTATGCATGTAAATGATGAATTGATGAAGAACAATGCTATGTTTATGCAGATTTTTGGAAAAAAAGTGAGAGAGAAAGTGAAGAGGTTTTTGTGATTTTCATATCTAGATTGCAATTCTGTTATTGCTAATCAGAAAACAGTTACAATTTAGTTTATATATGCATTGTTAAACATGTTAGTAATCATGATTAGCACAAATGAATTGGATTAGTGTAAATGCACATGTTATGCAATTTGGCAAAATTGCCCTTTTTCAAATAGAACCAATGGAACAGTGTAAAACCAGTTGAAGCAAGTCCAAATTTCTGTTTAGAAGTGATTGGCATTGGTTTGGAGTGAAAATTGTATGTATTTTTCAAAATCACCTTTTTTCCCACCAAAATTTAAATTGGTTCACTTGAAAAATGGACTTTTTATGTGATGATTTTTGATGAAATGTAATGATGCATTATGATAAAGCATGTCAAATGGGATTTGCTCAAAAAAGAATCACTCAAATTAGCCAAATGGTTCAAAAGTTATGCCTCCTTGAAGTTCAACTTTTTTGGACAATGATCAATCCATAACTTGCCAACCACACATGAGAAATTCATGTTCTTGGACTTTTTGGAAAGGTGAGAGCAAGATCTTCAACTTTAATGTTGAACAAAATTTCAGTTGAAACATTTTTGGACACGTAATTTTGAGGAGAAAAACTTTCCATTTTTGGCAATTTTCAATTACAAGTCACTTTCTATTTTTGGAAAGTTTCCATCTGACTTTATTTACTTCATTCTTGATGTTTGAAATGTCAAATGAAACTTGTTTGGACATGAATGAAGTGTCTCTAACCCTCTCCCACCTCCAAATCCACCAGTTCAGGCACAGTTGACCACAGTTGACTTTTTCTGACTGATAGATGAATTTCAACTTGACTGATCAAATTGAGCCTCAATCTCCTGATGAAATGGCTCAATGATGAAACCCTAGCTTCCATATGCTCAAAATAATCACATGATGATCCCCATATCCACTGAAAACCCCATCTTCTTGCCAAGCCCTGATTGGCCCAATACAACAGATTAGGGTTGACCAGTGGCCAAAACCCTAATCTCAAGGAATATGATCAAGCATAAGGAATCTCTTGGTGATGATAAAACCATGAGGATGATGATGTATCATTTCAACCAAGATGAAGCTCAAACTCCTTGACGACCAAGAAACCCTAATTTGAATCACACATCCTCAGATGATTAATAATCAGTCCATGAAACCTTAGCTTGCATCTTAACCTCTTTATCTTCTGACCAAGACTTAGGAGGATGACTTGCTCCATGTAACCACATGATATGCAAATATGCAATGCCTAATGACCTAAAAAATGATATGCAATATTTTAAGCTAGTCCCAAGAGAGGAGGGCAAATTTTGAGGTGTTACAGCTGCCCCTATTCAATCCACTGTGAACCTGTCGATATGAATAGCCTCGGCTTTCAGATGATCATGATGAAGAGTGATTGAATACCAAGAACAGACGAACAATTTGCACTCTGATGGGAGATAATTAACAATGCCTGTCAGAATTGGCAAAGAACACAATCTTGCAGAAAAAACATCCGTCTGGTACGGAGAAAGTCGGCCTGAATACCAAAACAGAAATGTCGACCCGGATACCAAAATAAATGGTAACACAGGGATAACCATGGCATGAATATCACACATCCGCTGGGGATTATTCTTTTTTTTTAATGCTTTTCTTGAACCCCGAAAATCTTCTCTTTTTCGTTTTCTTGAACCCCGAAATTTTCTTTCGCGCAAATGTTCCCAGATCACTGCATTTGAACCCCGACATCTTGTTTGCCAAAATAATGAACCCCATTCTCCATTTGAACCCCAGTCGCCTGACGATAACTTGCGATCGCCATTGTGAACCCCGTTCTCCAGAAAATGCCTCAACATTTCCCTTTCTCCATTTGAACCCCGTTCTCTAGAAAATGCCTCAACATTTCCCTTTCTCCATTTGAACCCCGTTCTCCAATTTCTTGTGATAATTCCGCTGGCAACGTCGGAAATAACACCAAACACCACTCTGAGGGCGACATATCAGAGGGTACACCTTCACAAAAGGAATGTAACATGTGCATCTCTTCCTCAGAAGACACCCATAACGACCTCTATTGGCCTCAGCCAAAGTCTAAGGTGACACATGAACAGAAGATAATCCTGAGGACCTCATCCCGGATATAATCTTCAACTCCAATCTCTATTTGGACCCCGCTCTCCAAAAAATGCCTCAACACTTCCTTTTCTCCAATTGAACCCCGATCTCCAGAAAATGCCTCAACATTTCCTTTTCTCCAATTGAACCCCGATCTCCAGAAAATGCCTCAACATTTCCTTTTCCCCATTTGAACCCCGATTGTCGCGCTGATCGCGTTACGTCCTTTGACTTCATTTCCATCTCTGTCCAACGGAAAAGTTTCCTCCAGTATCGCACTACTGGGGAACATTGCTGATATGACGTCATGATGCTAAACTCCTCAGAGTCACATCTTCACCATCTGGCGAAACCAAACCTCAAGCGGTAACCACGACTCGGGTAACTGATACTTGCAATGCTGATGGTTTTCCAGCTAGGGAAACCACTCCTCAAACGGTAACCACGGCTTGAATAGCATCTTCACCCACTGGCCAAAACCAAATCTCAAACGGTAACCACGGCTTGAGACTAGCCTATGCTTGCAATATGATGCATGATTGATTTTTCAGCGTAATGCTCCATAATTATGGAAATGCTACGCGATTCATTATGCAATATGCTATGCTTATTTTTTCATGATGAATGTATAAAAAGTATCCCCCTCAAGGGACTATTCTGAGGTGCTCGAGACACTCTGCTGAGGAACTCCTCAACACTCCGATCTCCATCCCGCTGGGGAAATAGCACTGCTGCTGGAAAAAGGCAACCCTTTCTGGGGATAATATCTCCTTTGCACCCGA
Organism: Lathyrus oleraceus; assembly: GCF_024323335.1. NCBI lineage: Eukaryota > Viridiplantae > Streptophyta > Magnoliopsida > Fabales > Fabaceae > Lathyrus > Lathyrus oleraceus. Next base: position 233,576,522 of record NC_066583.1, on the reverse strand, counting down.
TCCGCTTGGGGAGATTGCTGGGGATAAGAACCACCAACGCTCTGTGGGGATACACCGGTCTTTGACTTGCTGGGGATATACATCCTGACTCTGCTTGGGAAACCCTCACAAATGCCTCCGCTGGGGAATAACAACCTCCAGACCTGATGACCGGGGAAGCATCAATCTGAGACCTGCCGGGGATAACCATCCTGACCCTGCTAGGGAAACCACAGACCTTGAATCTGCTGGGGAATTAGTCCTTACGACTCTGCTTGGAGAGATGAGGAAACTCTGGTACTGAACTCCCGTCGACTCGTCGACCCATTGGTATTCATCATCCAAATCCACTGTCAGCTTTCCAATTTTGAGAACTCCCAGACTCGTCTGGACTTTTCTGCTCCATCATCTTGTACTCCAAACTGCTCCGCACTCGACGGAGAACGAACTCCTGGGATTTATACAGACTTTTCAATCTTCCGACTTTGAAGAGTCTTCTTGATTAATTCTCAAGGATCGTCGTACGTCCTTTCGTCGTCTTTTCACCATTTCTTCCTCCATTTGTCCCTGACTGGACTCCGTGGGGACTGTTCGTCAAAAGCTTCCACATCACAACCTGCAAGTGAGGGAAAATACCTAACAGTTCCTGCAAAAGAGATCGTTAGATAAAACCGTGCCCCAGGCGTGTCAAGATTTCAACACTTGGGTCATTCAACCTTCCGAACAAGATTTCAAGTTTTCAATCTTATAAACATGCATTGGAAGGGACATGTATGTCTTAAAATGCAAAGATTCTTTATCACAATAATCTGGATGTTTTTGCAATCAAAGCGGTAATGAAAAACAAAAACAAAATTATTTGACTGAATATGCATTTTATTGATTTGAAAAATGTGGCTCAAATTGAGCAATACAAGGGAAGCAATTCCTGAAAAGAGGTAATTGCGCACAAAAGGAAAAATCTATCCTAATGGCAATGTGAAACCCGTGATCTCATCGAGTTCCAACTCAGTTACACCCCATATGTCCTCAGACTCTCCGTGCTTTCTGCCTTCTGAACAAGACGCTTCTGATTGATCCCTACCAGGTATTATCCTTGATGCTTTAACCAAAGCGCAAACGATCATGCCAGACGCAGTTGTTCGTTTCAATCCCTTTTTTGCCTGGACCGCCCTTTCGGGTTTTCAGTCCACCGGGATACCCTTTTTTGCCCAAGCCGCCTTTTCAGGTTTTCGACTTGCCGGGTGTACATTCTTTTCTTTTTATCCCTAATTTTTGCCCGAACCTTTCCTTCAGTTTTTTGGTTCGCCGGGATGCCCCTTTTTGTCGGGACTATTTTATTCTTTTCGTCCAGCGGGTCTATTATACGAAGTATTTTTTAACTGCGTCTGCATTCACAGGGGATGGAAAATCCTCACCATCCATGGTCATTAACAACAAGGCTCCGCCAGAGAAAACCTTCTTGACCACGAATGGACCTTCATAATTGGGTGTCCACTTGCCCCTTCGATCGTTTTGAGGAGGAAGGATCCTTTTCAGCACCATATCACCTACGTGATACACACGAGGTCGTACCTTTCTGTCAAAAGCACGTTTCATCCTCTGCTGGTATAATTGCCCATGACAGATGGCTGCCAGCCTCTTTTCTTCAATCAGGCTCAACTCTTCATACCGAGTCCTTACCCATTCAGCCTCTTGCAATTTCACGTCCATCAGGACTCTCAAAGAGGGAATCTGGACCTCAACCGGTAGCACGGCTTCCATCCCATATACCAATGAGAAAGGCGTTGCCCCAGTAGATGTGCGCACCGACGTTCGATACCCATGCAATGCAAACGGCAACATCTCATGCCAGTCTTTGTAGGTTACCACCATCTTCTACACAATCTTCTTTATATTCTTATTGGCTGCCTCAACCGCCCCATTCATCTTCGGACGATAGGGAGAAGAATTGTGATGTTCAATCTTGAATTCCCGGCACAGTTCTTCCATCATCTTATTGTTCAAATTAGAACCATCATCAGTAATGATTATTTCGGGAACCCCATATCTACAAATGATGTCTTTCTTGAGGAATCTGGCGACGACCTGCTTTGTCACATTCATATAAGAGGCTGCTTCTACCCACTTGGTGAAGTAATCAATAGCCACTAATATGAATCTGTGCCCATTCGAAGCCGTAGGCTCTATCTTTCCAATCATATCAATGCCCCACATAGCAAACGGCCATGGAGACGACATCAAACTCAACGGGTTAGGAGGCACGTGCACCTTGTCAGCATAAATCTGGCATTTATGACACTTCCGCACGAAATTGAAACATTGGGCCTCCATTGTCATCCAATAATAACCTGCCCTCAGCAGCTTCTTCACCATTGCATTCCCACTGGCATGGGTACCGAACGATCCTTCGTGAACCTCTTTCATCAACTGGCTTGCTTCTTTGTCATCAACACATCGGAGCAAGACCCAATCAAAACTTCTCTTGTACAGAACCCCATCCTTATTAAGGTAGAACACCATGGCCAACCTCCGCAGAGTCTTTCGGTCCTTCTTAGATGCTCCCTCAGGATATTCTTGAGTCCCTAGATAGCGCTTGATATCGTAATACCACGGCTTCTCATCATCAGGCGCTGTGTCAACAGCAAACACGTAAGCCGGTCTATCTAGACGACCTACCTCAACACTGGGGAACTGATTCCACCACTGCACCTTAATCAAGGCAGCCAGAGTAGCCAAAGCATCTGCCAAAGGATTCTCCTCTCTGGGCACATGATGCATCTTCACCTTGGTGAAAAACGTCAACAATCTCCTCGTATAATCCCGGTATGGAACTAAATGAGATTGATGCGTATACCATTTTCCGTTAACCTGATTTACAACCAGAGCTGAATCTCCATATATAACAAGGTTCTTGATCCTCAAATCAATCGCCTCTTCAATCCCCAATATACAAGCTTCGTATTCAGCCACGTTGTTGGTGCACTCAAATGTTAGCCGGGCAGCAAAAGGAATGTGGGATCCTTTCGGCGTAACCAAAACAGCACCAACTCCGCTACCATTCACGTTAACGGCCCCATCAAACATCAGAATCCATTCGGATTCAGGGTCAGGCCCCTCCTCCGGGATTGGTTCCTCACAATCTTTCGATTTGAGAAACATGATGTCCTCATCAGGGAATTCAAACTTCATCGATTGATAATCCTCAATGGGTTGCTGGGCGAGGTAATCAGACAATACACTCCCCTTGATTGCCTTCTGAGAGGTATACTGGATATCATATTCAGTCAAAATCATTTTCCATCTCGCAACCCGTCCGGTCAATGCTGGCTTCTCAAAGATGTACTTGATTGGATCCATCTTGGAAATCAATAAAGTGGTATGAACCAGCATATACTGCCTCAGTCGGCGAGCAGCCCAGACCAAAGCACAACAAGTTTTCTCGAGCAGTGAATATCTTGTTTCATAGTCGGTAAACTTTTTGCTAAGGTAGTATATGGCATGCTCTTTTCGACCAGACTCGTCATGCTGCCCCAATACACACCCCATAGACCCCTCGAGGACCGTCAAGTACAGAATTAACGGTCTTCCCTCCACAGGAGGCATCAGAATCGGAGGCTCCTGCAAATACTCTTTTATTTTTTCAAATTCCGCTTGGCAATCATTATTCCACCTGACCGTCTGATCTTTTCTCAATAATTTGAATATTGGTTCACACGTGGCTGTTAGATGAGATATGAACCGTGAAATGTAGTTCAATCTACCTAAGAAACCACGAACCTCTTTCTCTGTTCTCGGTTCAGGCATTTCTCTTATTGCTTTTACTTTAGCAGGATCAACCTCGATTCCTTTCTCACTTGCAATGAACCCCAGCAATTTACCGGACCGCACTCCGAAAGTGCACTTATTCGGATTCAACCTCAGTATGAACTGTCTCAGCCGGTCGAACAACTTGGCCAGATCTACCAAATGCCCCTCTTCTGTTTGGGACTTTGCTATCATGTCATCAACATAGCATTCAATTTCATGATGAATCATATAATGAAACAAAGTCACCATGGCCCTCTGATAAGTAGCATCGGCGTTCTTGAGACCGAATGGAATCACCTTGTAACAGAAAGTGCCCCACGGTGTGATGAACGTTGTTTTCTCCATATCATCTGGCGACATTTTGATTTGATTATAGCCAGAAAAGCCATCCATGAAGGAAAACACCGAGAATTGAGATGTATTATCTACCAACACATCAATGTGAGGTAACGGAAAATCATCTTTCGGACTAGCTCTATTCAGATCTCGGTAGTCCACACACATTCTCACCTTCCCATCTTTCTTCGGGACTGGCACGATGTTCGCGACCCATGGCGGATAGTTAGTGACAACAAGGAAACCAGCATCCCACTGCTTCTGCACTTCCTCTTTAATTTTCACCGCCATGTCAGGTCTAGTTCTGCGCAACTTCTGCTTCATTGGAGGACAATCTGCTCTCAACGGTAGCTTGTGCACAACGATATCGGTATCCAACCCTGGCATATCTTGATAAGACCAGGCAAAGATGTCGACATACTCTTTCAACAATGCTACCATCCTGCTCTTGACACTTTCCTCCAAAGCAGCCCCGATTTTCACTTCTTTCTTGACCTCGTCGGTACCCAGATTCACAATTTCAATATGCTCTTCATGCGGCTGAATCACCTTCTCCTCTTGTTTCAACAACCTGGCTAACTCCCCTGGCAGTTCACAATCTTCTTCGCCTTCTTCTTCGGCTTGATAGATCGGATTGTCGAAGTCATATGAGGGTGTAACAGGATTGTTATCAATGAGATCCGGCGAATGATCGCATCTGCATGAATGTGGATTCATGCGTTGTTTTAGAACCGGAACGAGACAAAAAGAAAAATGAAAACATTGCCATTTTTATTTCGTTTTTATTTTTAAACTGTAAAAATAAATGAAAAACAGGGAACACCGCTTTTAACTGAAAAACATCCTTTTATTAATGATGCAAACTTGCAAATTTTAAACATGAGGTGGCCCTTACAATGAACCACTACGTGTCGGGCAACACGTATGGCTTTCATGCAAATAAAATCAAAAACAGGAATCATTACTCTTCGAGCAGAGTGACCGTGATGATCTTTTCAGCCCTCCAGTTCTGGATTTCCATCCCTGGTGCGCACGGCTTTATCCACAAGTCAATTTCGCAGTCGCTATCAGTTTCATCACCCACCATGCAGATGTGATCCGGATCCAGCATTCCGGCACTAGTGAATGTGACTGACGTACGACGTCCTCTGCCTTGTCCAAGCGAGCCTCTGCCAGGCTGATACCCCACTCCGAAGCGGTCTTTCTTTGCGGAGATATCCATCATCCTACCCCAACCAGGAGCCTCTCCATTCTTCACCACCTCGGCGGCCTGTTTGTACGAAGATATGGACGGTTTCTCTTCTTCTTTCGCAAACAGAGCATTCTCCACCTTAACGGTTTCGAATGCTTGACTCGGCGTCTCCCATATTTCGCCGTCCACTTCAACGTATTTGAATGAAGACAGGTGGCTGACAAAGATGTCCTCTTCTCCGCAGACGGTGACAACCTGTCCTTCCCAGATATACTTCAACTTTTGGTGCAAAGTCGAGGTTACTGCCCCAGCAGCATGAATCCACGGGCGACCCAACAGGCAACTGTATGCCGGCTGGATATCCATGACATAGAAAGTCGACTTAAACACCTATGGGCCTATCTTCACCGGAAGCTCGACTTCTCCAAACACGGCCCGATTCGACCCATCGAATGCCCGCACTATCAGATCGGTGGGAGTCAGGATCAACCTGTCACAATTCAATTTAGCCAAGGCCTTCTTTGGCAACACATTCAATGAGGAACCGGTATCAACCAGCACATGCGAAAGCACGGCTCCTTTACATTCCATTGCAATGTGTAAAGCCCGGTTATGATTCCTTCCATCTACCGTCAGATCCATGTCAGTGAAACCCAGCCCATGGCTGGCATGAACATTAGACACCACTGTCTCCAACTGGTTTATTGTTATCTCTTGAGGAACATAGGCTTTCTTCAAAATCTTCATCAAAGCCTCTCTATGCCCCTCAGAGCTTAACAACAAAGATAGAATCGATATCTTGGAAGGAGTCTGCTGCAAATGGTCCACAAGCTTGTACTCAGACTTCTTGATGATTCGTAAGAATTCTTCTGCATCATCATCAAGTTTTTCTTCCGACCCAACCGGCGCCGGTGTCACCACTGGAGTACTATCATTCACCACTTGTTTTCCTTTCGCCCTGGTTAAAGCCTCGGCCTTTTCTTTTTTCTCTTTCTCTCCTTCTCCTCCCCTCAAGGCATCTGGAGCAAACAATCTTCCACTGCGAGTGAAACCGCTGGGTCCGGCATTATCCACCTTTGAAACGGTGGTTTCACCTGCAGTCTGCTCTTCCACCTTCTCTCCATTACAGTATACCTCCCCACCATAATGCCACGGCACGGTATCATCTTTGTCATACGGAATTGGTCCAGGTACCGTGATGGTAACTGGAGCCGCTTCAGCTAGATTCGACAAATCAACCGGGTCAAAGTAAATTGTTATGGTGGAAACCTCATCTTCCCCCATATCAGCCCTTTCAAACTGAATACTTCCATCGTCCATCAGTCCCTGGACAGTCTTCCTCAACAATGTACATCCCTCACTAGCAACCATGCACTCGGCACAAACATCACCACAGCCCGGATTGACCCCATTCAACAACAACTGCCGTTTGACCTCAGCCAACGGAGTCTTCAATTGATCAACACTGGACAACCCGATTCTACTCTCCTCAGAGACAACATTCACCCCCTCTGACCATGCGCAGGCATGGGATTAGCATTAACATTGGGGGACGGAGCAAAGTTGATCGCCTTTGAATCCACCAGGTCTTGAACTACATGCTTAAAAGCTTTGCAGTTCTCAACAGTATGCCCGGGAGCACCTGAATGGAATTCACATTTTGCATTCTCATCATAATTGGCTGGCCTCTGGTCAGGTCTCAAAGGTGCCAGAGTTCTTAACTGTACCAACCCCAAGTCTTGTAGTTTCTTTAACAAAAAGGAGTAAGTCACAGGCGGCCTGTCAAATTGCCTATCATTCATCCTCCCCCTGACCTGGTATCCAACCCTCTGAGGCCTCTGCTGAAATGGTTGCCTTTGCTGTTGAGGTTGTTGATGTTGCTGCTGCTGTTGCTGATGCTGATTATCAGCAGGAATAGTTACCGCAGCAGTGTGTTGAAAGTAACGATCCCTACTGGGTCCTCTTTGGGAGTATACTGCGCTTGTATCACCCTCTTTCTTCCTCTGGCCGTTACCGAAGGGCTTCTTCGATCCTGAAGATGAAGCATTACCCTGAATCTTTCCGAGCTTCAGCCAGCTCTCTATCCTCTCTCCAGCCACGACAATATCTGAAAAATTTGTCACCGGACAACCCACCATTCTTTCAGCAAACGTCCCTTGCAGGGTACCCATAAAGAGATCAGACATCTCTCTGTCTACCAATGGGGGTTGCACTCTGGCAGCCAATTCCCTCCACCTTTGAGCGTATTCTTTAAACCCTTCGTTATTCTTCTGAGACATACCCTGCAGCTGGGTACGACTCGGAGCCATATCAGCGTTGAACTGATACTGTTTAAAGAATGCGTCACCAAGATCCTGCCAGCTCTTGATATCAGACGACTTAAGCTTGGTGTACCACTCCAAGGATCCTCCGGACAGGCTGTCCTGGAAGAAGTACATCCACAGCTTTTGGTCCATGGTGTAAGCTGAGATCTTGCGGACAAATGCCTGCAAATGAGTCTCGGGGCAGGAACTCCCATTATATCGATCAAACGTGGGCGCTTTGAATTTCTGTGGGATCACAATACCCTCGACTAGCCCCATATTTGACATGTTTACAACCCCGGGAGTGGCATAACTCTCCAAAGCTCTGATCTTTTCAGCCAACAGCTGAATCTCTTTATTCTGTGGTTGGGCACCATACTGACCAAATGGTTCGTTGTGCATGGAGAACTGATCCGCTTCTCTGTCTTCCTCTCTGTCGTCATCAACCCCGAAGAAATGAGGGAATAGACTATCCTTCAGATTCTGACCAGGTTGACCACCAGCAGCACCAAAACCAGCAGCATTATTTACTATACCCACGGTCGTCCTCTTTCCACCATCTCGAGAACCGCCCAGCCCCTGGTTGGAGACACCATCCAGGTTCACACCACTATTAGCCGCTGAAGCCCGCTCGAGCTTCTCGACTTTGTCAGCCAAAGCCTTCTGACCAACTGCAAAACCCTGCATGATGTTGATCAGTTCGCTCATCTTGTCCTTCAGCTCGAGAATATCTGTGTTCGGAAGATCCATCAGTCTGGGAGTATTGCGTCGAGTAAAGTATCTGTGAGGGCGTGTTGAGTGCAAAGGTACAACTCTACGAGCACGGGCAATGATTCCTGAAACAATCAAGCACGTTAGAACTGATACCTGCAAAATAAAAACACGTTATTATGATCATGCATGAATGCAGTGTCTATCCACATGAGGAACACTTTGTCTCTCGATCCTGGCTTCATCGAGACACATAATAATCCGGCAGCAATATTCTGACATTCACCATTTGATTTCATCATACAGATCAGAGATATGATTGTAGCAAAATACTCCCAACCATGTGTATGCTGTGTGAGTGCATACGGTAAAGCAAATAAAGCTTGAAGATTGATCACTGAATAAAAATAACCATCACATATCAAAATGCACAATAAGTGCCATAGTCATACATCAAAGCTGATATAAATCAAATACAATCTTCCAGAATCGGGAAAGAAATACAAGCAAAATGAATTCCGTCAACATGCCTGACGGTAATCCACACAAAAGAAAAAGGTCTATCCTGACGAGGGTTCCACAGAAGGCCCTATATCATCAACCATCTTCGTGAACTCTGCGGCGAACCTGAGCTCGGTGTTCTCCTGCTGTAATCTCCCCACCTCTTTCTGGTGAATCTTCATCTGCCTGAAGTAATGATCTCTCTCAGCAAGATAATGATCTCTCTCGGCGATGTAATGATCCCTCTCAGCGATGATCTTCACATTCTCTGTTTCCTTGATCTTCAGCTTTGCCTCCCACTCAGCAATGAGAACTCTGACTTTGTCATCCCTCTGATCCCTCACGAGGATTTGCCTCCTCTTCTGATCTTCGATGACCTTTGAAGCCCTAGCCAATCTCTCTTTGGTGATGTCGTGCTCCTTTGTTGAAGATGCCAAAGCCTGATTGACCTTCCCATAGTAGGCAGTATCCATCTCAAAGTGCTTTGCTTCCAGGGCATGTCGCCTATCCTGATCTTCCATCTTTGCTTTGATCTCCTGATTAGCCATCTGAACCCGAGCGACACTCATCTCCAATTCCACTTTCTCTGCAAGCAACTGATCTCTCTCCCGCTTCATCTCCAGGATATCTTCCATACTGACAGAAGAAGGAGATTCCTCAATCAGCGGATACCAAGGATCAACCATAGGAAACGGTAGACAAGTGAGCTCCACTCTCTTACTGAGCCAGTCATCAAACGGAGGAAAAGACCTGTTATTGGCTCTGCCCCAAGAAAACTTGCCTTTCCTTTGAATACTGCGCCATGCATCAGATACCTGCTTCAACCTGGCCTGATTGCCCTCAACCGGGAAGTACAAAGTTTCCTGAACCTCACTCTTGAACGGAGGAAGCTCCATAGCGAATCCCATTTGTCTCTTAAGAAGCGTCGGGTTATAATTAATGCAACCCTGAACTCCTATAAGCGGCACATTGGGAAAACTCCCACAACTGCAAATGAAGTCTTGTCCAACCCCACTACTGTGAGTCCAAGCTATGTCTTTGGCCCTCAAACCCATCAGCTTGGTCGCCCAATTGACATTTTGGCCAAGAAGAACAAAAGCACCCCTGGTAGGCAAATACCCTATAAACCACTTGTACAGCAACTGAGCACAACATCGGATCAGACCCCCACGCCTTTTCTCGTTCCTGTTATGAACCGAGTAGTAAACATCTCCAATAAGGGTAGGAATGGGATTCCTCTGCGTAAACAATCTGATAGCATTATGGTCCACAAAGCTCTTCTGATTAGGAAACAGAATAATCCCATAAATGCCCACAGCAATCAAAGCACAAACAGCTTCCCAGTTACCCAACTTAGCATGCTCTTTGGCCTTAGCATCTAGGAAACTCAGATGGAAACCAGGCAACTTCCCCTTCTCTTTCAGACTCCCCTTAACCATCTCCGGACTCAAATAAAGAGCACGGGAAATTCCACCAATATCAGGTTCTTCCTTAGTAGCATAGAAAGGAACCTGATTTCTGATCTGAATGTCCAAGATACCAGCATAATCCTCCATCAGAGGCCCCAATAAGTAATCTGGGAAGATGAAGCACCTCAAACCAGGATCATAGAACTGGAGGAGAGTATGAATGGCACTCCTATCTCTGTCAGTGAGTCTGAAAACCATCTTCAGAATACCACCGTATGCCTCTCGGAACATCCCCACATGGTCGGGTGTAATCAATGTTATCATATCCTTCAGCACACTAATCTATGGGTCAAAGAAGCTATAGGCAACATCATCTTTCAAACCGAGCCTCATATCTGAACAAGGAATCTCTCAACCAGGATCTCGATCAAAAATGTCCCTGCATATGGATAAACATGTGTTAGATGCAGATAAATGCAAAATGTGATGATGCTGATGAATGAATGCAATGCACTGTGCCATCCTCCAAGTCATCTGATCAACTGTTGCACTGAAACCATGATCTCTGAACTGATCACAACCATCTGAAGGAATATGTAACCATAAATCCAACTCAAGGGTTCCGAAATAAACGGAACTGAAAGATACATCACCATCATCACCAGACAATCTCTGAGCAGATATCCACAACAATCTCTGAATCGGCCCGGGGAATCCTGAAATAAACGGATCCCCACTGATAAATAACACGGACGGAACTCCGGCGTCTCAGAAATAAATGCCCATAAATCCGACTTATAAATATGACTCTGATCCGCGGAACCATCAGTCACCAACAAAGTCACCATCTGAACATGCATCTGTAAGAATCACCCTCCCCTCACAGGTAAATTCTAATCAGGTCATCCTAAGGCGGATAATAGTCTCGACAATCGGGCAAAGATACTCAACGGGTTTGCCCTTTCGGGTCTGCCGCTGCAGCTCTCTTAAGATCGTCTAAACCAAAGATCCGGGAAATGATCGGTCACCGAAGTCAATAGCTCAAAAGAGGTAACCCAACCAAAGTGGAAAACCCCACTGAGGAAGAGCACTCTCAGATGAACCTCGTCCGGCTTGTGGTATGTCACGTCGCAACAACATGCCCAACCAGCATGTGAGGAACGTGAGACCACACTAATCCTAGGTGTATACTCGGGCCTGGGTTTTAGCCCCACTCAGAACACCCACCCCAAAACAGAGGAACCACCTGTACAGAGGACAGCAACATGATAGTATGATGCATGCAAACATTTATGCAAATATAGACACAATCAGAATAATGATAAATGCAATAAATAAAGCACAAGCAACTTAAACTATCCTAGAGTGCTAGGAGAGACTCGCTTAGGGAAGACGGACCAGCACAGGTCAACATCTTGTAAGTCCCCAGCAGAGTCGCCAGCTGTCGCATCCGCGAAAAACAACCGGCGGGCTAAAACAAAATAACACAGAGCCGCCACCGTGCGTTATTTATCCCAAAGAGGGAAAGGAAACGCTCGAAGTAAACCTGGGAAAAGCATGGTCTCGCGACCAAAGAGAATGGGATCGGGAGTCGGTTATGCGAAGGGAAGGTATTAGCACCCCTACGCATCCGTCGTACTCGACGGGATCCACGCTCTAAAAGATAGGTTAAGGTTGCTAAAACAAACATCACACACACACACACTGAAGACAACACAGGTGGAGGAAGAGGGGAGAGGGCTCGCTAGGATATCACATCCTATGCCTACGTATCTCGTCTGGAACGAGAATCAGAGCTGCCGTAGTTCGGCTCACGCACGCCAAACAAGACACATACAAACACAGGCAAACCTGGAATCCGAACGCCAATCACTGGACTTACATCGGCTTCCGAACCAAACAAACATACTCAGGATACGGACAGCCAATCGCTGGTCTTACATCCATATCCTGGCACACAAGAGGGAACAAACAACAACAAGTTACTAAGGAGTCAGGCACTCGAGCCTAGCAACTGCCGAGCAAACACACGCAAAAAGAAAAAAAGTGCCCGGAGAGACCTCGCACGGCCTCCTGCCTACGTATCTCATCTGGTATGAGGATCAGGGCGACGTAGTTCCCCTGAACGGGAAAGAAATTCTAACCAGATACAAAGGGAGACACACTACTAGGGAGTTGTACTCGAGCCAGGATGTTATCATGCATATCATCCCTAAGTTATGGTTTCTATCCTAACTTGCACAGGTAGCAAGCTAAACCTAAACAGGCAAAACAATCAAAGCAAACAATCACAAATAGCACACACTATATCCAAACAGAGGTGGCTCAAACAAGGGTTAGACTGCCAAAGCAAGTCATTTGTATCAGGGTGATGTTAGCTCTTAACCCTGACATTGAGAGTCAGGGTGAAGCCAGATGAAATGGGAGTGAGGGGTGTGCCTCATAGCTCTTATCCCTGGCCAGGGAGAGCTTCAGACAAAGGAAGTGTGGGTCCAGAAAGTGGGAACCCTTCTACACTTATGACACTGACTCAACTGTACAACTGTACATGGATCTTGGGTTAGGATCCACAAGGCATCAACATGTAATGTGAGCCAAGGGACGACTCAACAGATTAGCAGGAGGTGGATTACACACCTCTTGTGTCTGCCAATTGCCTTAACGAAGGTCTTTTCCTGCTTGGGGACAAAAATAAACAAGCACAAACATTGCCTCTTAAGGAGGACTTCATACAGGTGCCTAGCCAAGTAACAGGCCAGGTCTTCCAGACTACATGGAGTTAGTGATTCTACCTCAATTGGTTTACACAACCAAGCAGCAGCACAAGCGAGTTCACAATTAACTATAGCAACTAATGTACCTGAAATCAATCCAACATAATCAGTACTCAGCACAAACAGTCAAACAGACAAGTTAAAAGTCAACAGCACAAACAGATAGCAAGCATCAATGCACAAAGGTGCAAGCCACAAGGCCTAAGCATAATTCTCAATGCCTACAAAACAAACTCAAGGCTAGTTATAAACAAGCAATAAACCAATCCCAATTGAGTGCACATCATCAAGCATAAGCAATTGTGCTCTTTGACCTGAAACAAAGCTCAAATGTGAGAACACAAACCACTAGTACAAGACTAGGGTCAAAATAGGATCAACAAGTCAAAACAGAACATGAAACTTATCCAAAATCAAGATCAATCAAATAAGAATCAAATCCAGTTGGTCTCATGTTCATATCATCAACCATTATCATTTCATGAGGCAAAGAGTACAAAGCATGCAATTTAGAACCTCAAAGGACCAAACAGAATGGTTCAACTCAAATCAACTCACAAACAATTCAATAAATCCCCAAACAATTCACAGCTAAACAGCATTCATTACATGTCAATCACACCAAATTTCAAGCCATTTGGATAAGAGGAAGCAAGTCAATTAAATTCATCAAGTTAAAGCATGCTCATACAAGTCCAAACAAGGCACAATATCATGTATCAACTTCAAGGAAGCACAAAACAGTGTAGGAACATGATAAATGCACCAAACCAAAACCATGATACACTTCAATATGTCTATAATCACTCCACAAAATTTCAAGTCCATCCAATGCATATCCAGAATTTCACAAAACATTTAAAAACATGACTCACAAAAGGTCCACATTTGGTCAAACAGGGGAGAAATTATCAAACAAATTGGAAATGCACTCAAAAAATCCAGAAACATTCACATCTGAGCCTAACATCCCTAAGCATCATCATGCAAAATTTCAGCTCATTTCAAATTCATATGGCATGGTAACAAAATTCATGAAGTCATACAAGAAATGGTGTGACACAAATTATCACACCTCTAATGATCATGTCATATCTCTCAATCCAGGAACTCAAAAATCACAAACCACATATCAAAATGTTCATCAAAGTGTCTAGATTACACATGTAAAATTTCAAGAATTTCCAACTAAGCATCATCATTTTATGATCAAAATAGTAAGCATGGTGCAACAAAGGACATGTCCACATAAATCCTAGCCAAAATAGAAATCCACATGTGCACAATTTCAATAAAAATCACAAAAAAATACTAGAGGTCACCAGGATCATGGTGAAAAAAATTTCATTCAATTTGGACAAGTGGTTTGGGAGTTATGATTTTTCATGTTGAGAAAAAAATAAAAAATGAAATGGAAGCATGTGTAATATATGAAGCATGATTGAAATAAAGGCTAAAGCAAAAAAAGTGGAAATGACACAACACGGAATCGAAGTGTGTCTCTATTTGAATCCCAGCACGCAAACACAAGCTAGCATGAACAGTAACGAAACTTTGGATCTAAATCACTTTTCTGGAAATTTTTCGCAAGTTCTTCATGTGTTCATACATTCATATGCTCAAGAACAAATCTCCACCAAATTGGACAAACCATATATCATCAGAAAGGTCTTTCCAAGCACATCATGAATATCACATTCATTTGACCTAACTCTTCCTAATTTAAACAGATCGATCCAAAACATGTTCATGCATGAAATTTCAAATCAACATAACTCTCTCATTTCTCAACGAAAATTAATGATTCAACTTGCAAAATTCTCTACTAAACAAGATCTATCCAAATCATCAATCAATTGCAAGAATCATTGAATTCGAAAACTGACCTTGAAGAACTTGCAGAAGTTAAAACGCGCGTTTCAGGCCTGGGAATGTGAAAACAGATGTGCTTTGATGCTTGTAGAAGTGGATGAAGCAAGGTTCATGTGTTGATTGTGCACGATCCTGATGAAATCTCAACTTGCCATGGATGAACACTCTTGTAACAGTTCCAAATTGAGCTTGAATTCTCCAAGATTTTGCTTCCCACAGCTTCAATTATGCATGTAAATGATGAATTGATGAAGAACAATGCTATGTTTATGCAGATTTTTGGAAAAAAAAGTGAGAGAGAAAGTGAAGAGGTTTTTGTGATTTTCAGATCTAGATTGCAATTCTGTTATTGCTAATCAGAAAACAGTTACAATTTAGTTTATATATGCATTGTTAAACATGTTAGTAATCATGATTAGCACAAATGAATTGGATTAGTGAAAATGCACATGTTATGCAATTTGGCAAAATTGTCCTTTTTCAAATAGAACCAATGGAACAGTGTAAAACCAGTTGAAGCAAGTCCAAATTTCTGTTTAGAAGTGATTGACATTGGTTTGGAGTGAAAATTGTATGTATTTTTCAAAATCACCTTTTTTCCCACCAAAATTTAAATTGGTTCACTTGAAAAATGGACTTTTTATGTGATGATTTTTGATGAAATGTAATGATGCATTATGATAAAGCATGTCAAATGGGATTTGCTCAAAAAAGAATCACTCAAATTGGCCAAATGGTTCAAAAGTTATGCCTCCTTGAAGTTCAACTTTTTTGGACAATGATCAATCCATAACTTGCCAACCACACACGAGAAATTCATGTTCTTGGACTTTTTGGAAAGGTGAGAGCAAGATCTTCAACTTTCATGTTGAACAAAATTTCATTTGAAACATTTTTGGACACGTAATTTTGAGGAGAAAAACTTTCAATTTTTGGCAATTTTCAATTACAAGTCACTTTCTATTTTTGGAAAGTTTCCATCTGACTTTATTTTCTTCATTCTTGATGTTTGAAATGTCAAATGAAACTTGTTTGGACATGAATGAAGTGTCTCTAACCCTCTCCCACCTCCAAATCCACCAGTTCAGGCACAGTTGACCACAGTTGACTTTTTCTGACTGATAGATGAATTTCAGCTTGACTGATCAAATTGAGCCTCAATCTCCTGATGAAATGGCTCAATGATGAAACCCTAGCTTCCATAAGCTCAAAATAATCATATGATGATTCCCATATCCACTGAAAACCCCATCTTCTTGCCAAACCCTGATTGGCCCAATACAACAGATTAGGGTTGACCAGTGGCCAAAACCCTAATCTCAAGGAATATGATCAAGCATAAGGAATCTCTTGGTGATGATAAAACAATGATGATGATGATGTATCATTTCAACCAAGATGAAGGTCAAACTCCTTGACGACCAAGAAACCCTAATTTGAATCACACATCCTCAGATGATTAATAATCAGTCCATGAAACCTTAGCTTGCATCTTAACCTCTTTATCTTCTAACCAAGACTTAGGAGGATGACTTGCTCCATGTAACCACATGATATGTAAATATGCAATGCCTAATGACCTAAAAAATGATATGCAATATGTTAAGCTAGTCCCAAGAGAGGAGGGCAAATTTTGAGGTGTTACAATAAGGCTTGTTGAATGCAATGTGTGAAAAAGGGCTTCAAATTATACAGTTTTGGGTGTACTGCTTCAATATACAGGTTGTCTAAAATAAATAAAAAAATATAACGCTTTTTAAAAAAAAAAAAATTAAATAACCACCCACTTTAGAGGGCGCTTCCCAAAATAAGCGCCCTCTAAACCCTTTAAATTTCCACTTTAGAGGGCGCTTTCCAGTAAAAGCGCCCTCTAAACCCTTAAAAGTTTCCACTTTAGAGGGCGCTTTCCAGTAAAAGCGCCCTCTAAACCCTTAAATGTTTCCACTTTAGAGGGCGCTTTCTTTAAAAAGCGCCCTCTAAAGTGGCCCTTAAAGAGCCACTTTAGACAGCGCTTTCACCAGGAAAAAAGCGTTGTCTTTACCTATGCCAGCGCCAGATTAGAGGGCGCTTTAAAGCGTTGTTATAGGCCAAAAAAAGCGCCCTCTTTTCCCTTATTTGGCGTAGTGCTTCTTCAGATGCTGGAACAATATCAGATGTTGGAATACCTTTAGAGGTTGAACCACTTTTAGAGATATGACCACCTTTAGAGGCATGATTACCACCAGAGTTGGATCATCATCAGAATCTGGATCAAAATCAGATTCACCTTTAGACTCTGACTTATCTTCAGAGGTAGAATCTTTTTCAGAGGCAGATTCTACTTTAGAGTATGAAATATCTTCAGAAGTTAACTCAAGTGTTAACACTACACCAAAGTTGGATTGAGATTTTTTCCAATCCCATGTTTTTGTTTCCTTCACATTGACATCTTTGTTGACTTCCACCTTGTTAGTGACGGGAAAATAAAGCTTATAAGCACATGTACTATGTTACTTTGCTTTCACGTTGCTTTTTTTTATATATAATTAGACCAAAAAATTATTTAATCTACATTAAATATATATGTAGATTATTTATATAATTAGTCCAAAAAATCATCCCATTATTCGTTATCTCATTTTTGGAGTCGGCCGTTCCACCCCGCTATAACTCTAATTTGTCCCTTGTCCTATCATTTAAAAGCTATTGCAATCGACAAGTATTGCAATCTACATTACATGACACATATCTACTGAATTTTCTTCTTCAAGTATAGTAACTTACTAAAAAAATTCAAAAACACTACTACCATAATATATTATTGCCAAAACTACAAGCCAATTAAAGAATTCAAGAATGGAAGTACTACCACCAAGAATAACCACACAAGTAACCCTAACCATTTTTTGAGATTATTTAATATAATAAGAAAAAAAACCTACAACATGTGAAAATATGTCAGGTAGGATCACCAACACTATTTTGTTTTTTCTCCGTCCCAGAATGAATGACTCATTTAAAATAAATGAATATTTCAAAATGAATTACCCATTTTAATTTTTAATGTATTTTTTTCAATTTTATCCTCTAATTAATATTATTTTTATCATTCTTAATACATGATAAAAATATTTTAGTAAAAATATCATTATTTATTTCATTTATTCTTTTTTCTTAATCGATGTAAAATTATCAACTAGATCACTCATTCTGAAACGAATGAAGTAATAAATAAATATGACATCAATATTAATAGAATAAATAAACACCTCATCTTCATTTCAAAGCTAAAATGTTAAATTAAACTGCTATAATGAATGAATTATGCATATCCACAAGATTGAAGGTGAACAAACCAATCACTTATTTTGCTTTAACCAATAAACATGAAATTTATGAATGAGGCTCTTATTTTTCTTTCACCACTTTTGAAAGGTTTCTTAATCATCTTTCATTTAACACATAATTCACATTTTGTGAAATCATTTATATTAAATGAAATCAATCCAGATTTAATTAGTCTCTTCATAGAACTAATACCGGAATGTGTTAATCTATTGTGCCATAAAGAAACAAATTCAAGCATGTAAGCGGAATTAGAAATTTCATTAATAATATTGTCGGTAGTACATAGTTTGATCATTCCCTCATCGGAATATCCTTTTCCAACAAATACATTATTATGGGTCAGTATAAGTTTGTCTGATTCATACACAAATTTAATATCCGATTTTTCCAATAAGTCCCCACTAACAAGATTCATATTCATTTTGGGGACATGAAGCACATTGACAGGAGTGACTTTCTTTCCGGAAGTGAAGTTGAGTTTGACCGATCCGGTTCCAACAACTTTAGACCGTGCTTCATTTCTCATTTGTACTTCCTGTCCATCATTTGTCTCAGAATAGATTTTGAATACAACCTTGTCATAAGAGACATACACCGTAACACATGTATCATACCACCAACCTTGAACTTTGCCGTTGATTGCCATAATTTCGCTCACTATATCAATTATGTCATCATTTGAATGAACTACATTGATCCTTTAGACATATTGAGTGATTAAGCCTTTACTTGCTACTTGATATTGGAGGAGGAATCTTTGTTTGTTTCATGTTGATATGGATAAAACATACTCGTTTCTGAAAATGTTTTTGAAGTCACGCAAGGGCGAAAAAACAAGTTTGATTCTTTTGAGTTGATTTTAAGTGGTAGAGATACATCCAAACAGGGAGCTCTACTGCAATACTCAAATGCCCGAAAAGGAAGAGGCATAAGCCCAATAATTCTATTCTCATCCAAAAGTTTATTTATGAAAAATGTGTGGTGAATTAAGCCAAATTTCATTAACGAAAGACAATTATTCACACAGTAAACTCTACTGCAGTGCCCAAATAATCGAGAAAGAGAAGGCCAATACACAATCAATCTTTTTCTTCTATAAGAGAAATGATTTAATTCAGATAATTATTGTATTTTAATATGGAATACGAATATTTGAACATTGAACTCTACAACAGTATCCTAACATTCGAGAAATAGAAAGTTTAAGCCTAATTAGATACTTCCATTTCTATTGTGAAAAAGTTTTTAAAAATGGGAACAACTTGACGTTTGATCAAGTCTGTGAAATTGATTTCTGAAAAAAGTTTTGATTAATCAGCGGAGATGCTCGACTTTACATTCAATTTAGATTTGATTTGTGAAAAAGATTTGACGTTGGATCGAGTGTTAGTTTTTGTTCTTTTTTGAAAATTGTTGATTTTAATCTTTGGATTATCAATCAATTAACATAATAAAAAATAAATTAAAGCAGAAAACTTATTACACATTACAAAAGTTAGGGTATAACTTGTCGAATGGGGATACAGTACAACAATTATTTGATGTAATGATATGGAAATTATATGTTATTTTGTACCATTTTGATTTTGATGTAATATGCAATTTTTGGGTCATTTTAGTTGCCAACTATAGGTGTGGTTTACAAATAGTTTGTGTTGTTGTTTTGGTTTTGATTTAATACAATTTTTTGGTCATTTTAGTTGCCAATAAAGGTGTGGTTCACAGATAGTCCGTGTTGTTGTTTATGCTTTATTTATGTTTCAAAAAAATAAAAGTTAAAAAATTGGGAATTCTGTAAAATAAAAAAAATTATATTAAAAAAACAAATCATTTAACCACGATTGGTTCTTTCGACCATGGTTCTATATTATTAGAAGTAATTCATATTTATTAGTTGTACTATTTTCTTAGCCCCTAAGTTTGTTAGAGGGTATTTTAGTATTTTATCCTATTCTAGTAACCCTAGTTTTAGCTTATAAATAGGGTGACAATCATTGTAACTTTTATCATGTTTTGTAGTCGTCATTCTCTTAATAGAATATTTCCATTCATTCTACCTTTGCACCAACAATTGGTATCTAGAGCTCCGGTTCGGATTCATTGAGAAACACGGGAAACACGAGTGAACGTGAGGTCTTGTGTGTTTGATTTTGATTCTTAGATTCGTGTTGAATCTTGAACAAAATCTGATCAGAATTTTAATTATGTGGGTTGGGAAACACTGTGTGAGAAATCTGAGTGTACTGTGCAAGGTAGAAAGATGAACGGAAATGGCAACATGAACACCAAACTTCCAGTATTTGACGGTAAAAACTGGAATCGTTGGATGATCCAAATGCGTGTACTGTTCGGTGCTCAAGATGTTCTAGATCTTGTCACTGATGGTTATGTTCCGGTAGCAGCAGATGCGACAGATGAACAGAAAAACGCGCAGAAGGAAGTAAGGAAGAAGGATCAGAAAGCATTGTTCTTCATTCATCAATGTGTTGATGTAAATGTGTTTGAGAAGATTGCAGATTCAACGACAGCAAAGGCTGCGTGGGACACACTGGTGAGATGTTACGGTGGTGACGCATCAATGAAGAAGGTGAAGCTTCAGTCCTTGAGAAAGCAATATGAGAATCTCAACATGAAGAATAATGAGAAAGTTTCTGAATACATCTCCAGAGTGATTCTGATCACTAATGAGATGAAAGCGTGTGGAGAAACTCTTTCTGAAGAAACAATCATGGAGAAGGTATTGAGATCCCTTACCTCTCAATTTGATTACATTGTGGTAGCAATAGAATATTCCAAAGATCTGAGCACCATGAGAATTGAAGAGCTGCAGAGCAGTCTAGAAGCGCAAGAGTTGCGTTTGACTGAGAGAACTTCTGAAAGGGAAGTAGAGCAGCAGGCTCTGAAAGCAACTTCTGATAGGAGGTATCAGAAGCAGTCAAAAGCCAGGAGAAGATCCGATGGTGGTCAGAAGTCAGAAAGCTCAACCTCTGATAGACAAAAGAATGCTCAGAAGGGAAAAGAGAAGTATGACAAGAAGAAGATCCAATGTTACTGTTGTAAGAAGTTTGGTCACTTTGCTAGAGACTGTTGGTCAAACAAGGAGAGAAAATCAGAAGAAGCAAATATAGCCAGAAGTTCTGATGACGAATCTGTGCTATTGATGGCCTCTGAATCTGATGATATGGATCTGATAGACTGGTGGTATTTAGACACTGGCTGTTCAAATCATCTTACTGGAAACAAGAAATGGTTGGTTGACTTTTGTAACACCCTTCTAAATACCCCAAAATATTTAATTAAAATAATAACATATCAATCAGAGTAATTATGCCCCGAAGGGTGTCACACAATCATTACACAACAATTATCAAAATATCCTGTCATGCTCATTTATTAAATCAGAATAAGACTCTTTTGCATAATTCGCAGCGGGTACAAAACATCGACATTCAAATCATGTACTACATTACATGTAAAGTTGAATCAACAACTAAATTAAAACATAGTCAAACATTCCCTCCCGATGTTACATCTACCAGAGCATGACCCACTAAGGACGACACTAGACTCCATAGCACTAGCTTCTACTCAACTCACTGCTCGTTACCTGAAAAATAGATGTAAGGGTGAGTTCCTCAATCAATATAATAAGCATTATAGAACAACATGTAATGCTAAGTAAATAACACATCAATTCACCCTAATCAGACTACGCACTCAGCAACGGCAATATCCGTTCAAACATCATATTCAACAGTAACATATAGCATATGTATAATCTCAACCATACTCAACATCAACAACACAACACATAACACACATATAATACTGGAATACATCCATTCATATTATATGCCATACATTCATTATGAAATGAGACTCCACACATGCGGTACCGACTATTCTTGAACATACAGTTCAAGCTCACCGATCAAATCCAGATACGGCTACTAAGCTCACTAGTCCCACTCATTTGAGATCTAATGACTCACTCACCAATTCCTCACCATGGGAATTAGCTACAGCCCCGAAGGCTAGACTATGCACACTAATCATCTAGCATGCAGACATCAACAACAAACCCACCATGGTTCACTCACTAATTCCTCACCATGGGAATTAGCTACAGCCCCAAAGGCTAGAATAAGCATGCTAATCACCTAGCAATGCAACAACAACAGCAACAATTCAAGAATAGACATAAGCTCACACTCTAAGCCATAAAACAGTCTATTCACAAATGCATACATAACTGATACATTCACAGCATCATGCTTATCATCACACATCATTAATACATTTTATCACGAAAGCATATCACATCCTGCCACATAATCAAATACAGCATTAACACACTCTACTAATACCTACACCACTCAAAACAACGGGAAATGATCCCTGCTACATCATACATCAGCTAAGTACATCACTCAGCCTAAACAACCAAAAACTGCACAACAACAGCACAGAAAAATCACAATTCTGCCCATACGCGTATTGCCTATGCCCATACGCGTATTGCCCACGCCTGACCAAATCCATACGCGTAATGCCTACGCCCATACGCGTATGCTACGCGTATCACATTCCCATACGCGTACCAACAGAGACCAAAACACGTTCAAAACATCATCTTCCTCATCCATACGCGTATTGCCTAGTGCCATACGCGTACCAGCCATCTCATACGCGTATTGCCTAGTGCCATACGCGTATGACCAGAAACCAGAACTCTCAGATCTGCAATGGCTTTCTCTGCTACGGGATCTATCCAATTTACCCTTCCACAGTCCAAATTTCACACAATATTACACATAACATCTAACACGAATCATACATTTTCGATTTCACAAATTGTTAACCTTTCTACCTCTAATTCCTACGAATTTCTCATCAATCATCACCCAAATTCGTTCATCAATAAGTCACAAGTTCATCACATATATCATTCAATCAGAGGCAATTTCAATGGTTTCTCACTACCCATCACATACTATCCCATAATACCCGTTAATCGATGATAAACCCCCTTACCTGAGTCACTCCGGCAAATTCCGTTAGCTTCAAGCTTTTCCTCTTCTCTTGCTCTGCCTCTTTGCCCTTTTTCTTTCAGCCGCTTCTCTTTTCCTTTTTCACGTGAAAACCCTTTTCCAAAAATTAGGACTTTTTATTATTCCAACTTATATACTCCAATAATAAAACCCAATAATATTATCCCAATAATAATAATAATCCAAAAATAATAATAAAATTCCCAATTATTTAATTAAATTAATAAATAATTATTAACTCAATTTTAAATAATTATTTTATTATTATCGGGGTGTTACAACTCTCCCCTACTAAAAGAGTTTTCGTCCTCGAAAACATACCTCAAGCGAACAACTCTGGGTAAGACTCCTTCATCTTACTCTCCAGTTCCCAAGTCACATTGCCACCTGCTGGTCCTCCCCAAGCTACCTTCACCAAGGCAATCTCTTTACCCCGCAACTGCTTCGACTCTCGATCCTCGATCCTCATAGGTGATGTCTCAACAGTCAGGTTATCTCTCACCTGTACATCATCTACTTGGACTACATGCGACGGATCATGAATGTACCTCCTCAACTGAGACACATGAAAAACCTCATGTAAATTCGCAAGCGACGGCGGTAAAGCGACACGATAGGCTACCTCCCCTATCCTCTCCAAAATCTGATAAGGACCAATAAATCGAGTTGTCAACTTCTTCGACTTCAAAGCTCGACCAACACCAGTTATCGGAGTAACACGAAGAAACACATGATCTCCCTCTTGGAACTCAAGTGACTTCCTCCTCTTATCATGATAACTCTTCTGACGACTCTGAGTAATTCTCATCTTCTCCTGAATCATCTTAATCTTTTCTGTAGTCTGTTGAACAATCTCCGGTCCAACCACAGCACTCTCACCGGACTCATACCAACATAACGGTGTCCTACATCTCCTACCATACAAAGCTTCAAACGGTGCCATACCAATGCTCGAATGAAAACTATTGTTGTAGGTAAACTCAATCAAAGGCAAATAACAATCCCAAGCACCTCCTTTTCCAAAACACAAGCTCTCAAAAGATCCTCTAGTGACTGAATCGTCCTCTCAGTCTGACCATCAGTCTGCGGATGATATGCAGAACTCAATCTCAGCTTAGTTCCCAAAGCCCTCTGCAAACCTTCCCAGAACTTCGATGTAAATCTGGGATCTCTGTCCGAAACAATACTCGACGGAATACCATGCAACCTTACAATCTTCTCAATATACAACTCGGCTAATCTCTCTAACGGATAATCCATTCTGATCGGAATGAAATGAGCCGATTTTGTCAACCTGTCAACAATCACCCAAATGGCTTCAAAATTCTTATTTGTCCTCGGCAACCCAGAAACAAAATCCATACTGATACTATCCCACTTCCACTCTGGAATAGCCAACGGTTGCATTAGCCCAGACGACTTCTGATGCTCAATCTTTGACTTCTGACAAGTCAAACAGGAATAAACAAAACTCGCAATTTCTCCTTTCATTCCCGGCCACCAAAATAACTTCTTCAAATCATGATACATCTTCGTAGCTCCAGGATGAATACTCAAGCCACTACGATGTCCTTCCTCAAGAATACTCTTCTTAAGTTCGGCAACGTCCGGAACACACACCCGATTACCAAATTTCAAAACACCATTCTCGTCAACTCTGAATTCACCACCTTGACCTTGATTCACTAAAGTCAACTTATCAACCAAAAGCATATCGGATTTCTGACCCTCTCTGATCTCATCCAGAATACCACTTGTTAACTTCAACATTCCCAATTTAACACTATTGTGAGTACTCTCACACACCAAACTCAAGTCTCTAAACTGCTCAATTAAATCCAATTCCTTAACCATTAACATAGACATATGTAACGATTTCCGGCTCAACGCATCAGCTACTACATTTGCTTTACCCGGATGGTAATTCAACCCAAAGTCATAATCCTTCAGAAATTCTAACCATCTCCTCTGTCTCATATTCAGCTCTTTCTGATCAAACAAATACTTTAAACTTTTATGGTCACTGAAAACTTCAAATCTTGACCCGTAAAAATAATGCCTCCATAACTTCAGAACAAACACCACAGCTGCCAACTCTAAATCGTGCGTCGGATAGTTCCTCTCATGAACCCTCAGCTGTCTCGAAGCATAAGCTATAACCTGCTTATTCTGCATCAACACACCACCCAAACCCAACAATGAAGCATCACAGTAAACCTCAAATGGTTCCGACGAACTCGGTAATATCAGAATAGGAGCAGTAGTCAACCTTTTCTTTAACTCTTGGAAACCTTCTTCACATTTTGAATCCCAAACAAACGCTTGCCCCTTTCTAGTCAACATTGTCAACGGTAACGCCAACTTGGAAAATCCCTCAATGAATTTTCTATAATAACCTGCAAGTCCAAGAAAACTCCTTATCTCAGAAACTGACTTCGGAGCTTCCCACTTAGATACCGCTTCTATCTTAGAAGGATCAACAGCAATACCACCTCTTGAAATCACATGACCAAGAAAACTAACCTCTTCTAACCAAAATTCACATTTAGAGAGTTTAGCAAATAACTTCTTTTCTCGTAGAACTTCTAAAACCACTCTCAAATGCTCAGCATGCTCTTCTTCAGATTTCGAATACACCAAAATGTCATCAATAAACACCACAACAAACTTGTCTAGGTACGGATGGAAAATCCTATTCATATACTCCATAAATACTCCAGGCGCATTAGTCACACCAAAAGGCATTACAGAATACTCATAATGTCCATACCTTGTTCTGAAAGCAGTCTTCTGAATGTCCTCAGTTTTCACACGTATCTGATGATACCCAGACCTCAAATCTATCTTGCTGAACACACTTGCACCAATCAACTGATCCATCAAATCATCAATCCTCGGCAAAGGATACCGATTCTTGATCGTCACTTTATTCAGTTGCCTGTAGTCCACACACAACCTCATAGTACCTTCTTTCTTCTTAACCAATAACACTGGAGCACCCCACGGTGACACACTCGGACGAATAAATTTCTTATCCAACAAATCTTCCAACTGACTCTTCAATTCAGTTAACTCAACAGCAGACATACGGTACAGAGCCATCGATATCGGTCTAGTACCAGGTACCAAATCAATCGAGAACTCAACTTCACGCTCTGGCGGCAATTCATTCACCTCTTCCGGAAACACATCAGGAAAATCACACACCACAGCCAGATCACAAATCACCAGTTTATCTTTAGCTTCCAAAGTCGCTAACAGCATAAACAACTCTGCCCCATCTGCTACTTCCTCATTCACCTGCCTCACTGATAGAAACAAACTCTTTCCTCCTTCAATCTCAGGAAAAATCACAGTCTTATCAAAACAGTTAATAGAAACTCGGTTAAACACCAACCAGTTCATTCCCAAGATAACATCAATCTGCACTAGTGGAAGACACACAAGGTCTATCCCAAAGTCTCTACCAAAAATACTCAAAGGACAATTCAAACAAACTGACGTAGTAGTCACTGAACCCTTCGCAGGAGTATCAATCACCATACTACCATACATCTCAGATATCTCTAATTAAGTTTCACAGCACAATCCAAAGATATAAAGGAATGAGTAGCACCGGTGTCAATGATAGCTACAAGAGGAAAGCCATTAATATAACACGTACCTCGGATCAAACGATCATCTGCAGAAGTCTCAGAACCCGATAAAGCAAAGACCTTGCCTCCTGACTGATTCTCTTTCTTCGGCTTAGGACACTGTGGACTGATATGACCCAACTCTCCACAGTTGAAACAAGTCACAGTCTTCAACCGACACTCTGCAGCCAAATGACCACCTTTTCCACACTTGAAACACTTCATCTCAGCACTGGTACACTCATGAACACGATGTCCAGCCCGACCACATCTGTAACACTTAACAGGAGCACTAGAGTCTCCCCCACTAGGCCTCTTCATCCCACTCTGCTTCTGGAAACCTTTGCCAGCTGCATACGGTTTCCCACGATCAATCTGATTCTTACCTTTCCTATCAACCCTCTGCTGATAGCTCTCTGCTCTGGCCTTGGAATCCTGTTCAAAAATCCTGCAACAGTCAACCAAGTCAGAAAACACCCTGATCCGCTGATATCCAATAGCCTGTTTGATCTCGGGACGCAACCCGTTCTCAAACTTCACACATTTCGAAAATTCTCCAGCAGCCTCATTATAGGGAGTGTAATACTTCGACAGCTCTGTGAACTTAGCAGCATACTCAGTAACAGACCTGTTACCCTGCTTCAATTCCAAAAACTCTATCTCTTTCTTTCCTCTGACATCCTCTGGAAAATACTTCCTCAGGAATCTCTCTCTGAACACAGCCCAAGAGATCTCAGCATTACCAGCAGTTTCTAACTCAGTGCGGGTAGCAACCCACCAATCATCAGCTTCCTCTGACAGCATATGCGTACCGAACCTGACCTTCTGGTTATCGGCACACTCAGTCACTCTGAAGATTCTCTCGATCTCCTTCAACCACTTCTGAGCACCATCTGGATCGTATGCTCCCTTGAACATTGGAGGATTATTCTTCTGGAATTCACTCAGTTGACGAGCAGCTCCCATTCCCACAACATTCGGATTCCCTCCAAGTACTCCAGCTAGCATACCCAGAGCCTCAGCAATTGCAGCATCATCTCTACCTCTTCCAGCCATCTCTATTCTGAAACCCAAACAACTAAAACAATGAGTACTGATAGGGTTACACAACACCTATCCCGTACAGGGGAAACAGAATAATTACGACTCGACTCGACCGACTATGCTCTGATACCACTAATGTAACACCCTTCTAAATACCCCAAAATATTTAATTAAAATAATAACATATCAATCAGAGTAATTATGCCCCGAAGGGTGTCACACAATCATTACACAACAATTATCAAAATATCCTGTCATGCTCATTTATTAAATCAGAATAAGACTCTTTTGCATAATTCGCAGCGGGTACAAAACATCGACATTCAAATCATGTACTACATTACATGTAAAGTTGAATCAACAACTAAATTAAAACATAGTCAAACATTCCCTCCCGATGTTACATCTACCAGAGCATGACCCACTAAGGACGACACTAGACTCCATAGCACTAGCTTCTACTCAACTCACTGCTCGTTACCTGAAAAATAGATGTAAGGGTGAGTTCCTCAATCAATATAATAAGCATTATAGAACAACATGTAATGCTAAGTAAATAACACATCAATTCACCCTAATCAGACTACGCACTCAGCAACGGCAATATCCGTTCAAACATCATATTCAACAGTAACATATAGCATATGTATAATCTCAACCATACTCAACATCAACAACACAACACATAACACACATATAATACTGGAATACATCCATTCATATTATATGCCATACATTCATTATGAAATGAGACTCCACACATGCGGTACCGACTATTCTTGAACATACAGTTCAAGCTCACCGATCAAATCCAGATACGGCTACTAAGCTCACTAGTCCCACTCATTTGAGATCTAATGACTCACTCACCAATTCCTCACCATGGGAATTAGCTACAGCCCCGAAGGCTAGACTATGCACACTAATCATCTAGCATGCAGACATCAACAACAAACCCACCATGGTTCACTCACTAATTCCTCACCATGGGAATTAGCTACAGCCCCAAAGGCTAGAATAAGCATGCTAATCACCTAGCAATGCAACAACAACAGCAACAATTCAAGAATAGACATAAGCTCACACTCTAAGCCATAAAACAGTCTATTCACAAATGCATACATAACTGATACATTCACAGCATCATGCTTATCATCACACATCATTAATACATTTTATCACGAAAGCATATCACATCCTGCCACATAATCAAATACAGCATTAACACACTCTACTAATACCTACACCACTCAAAACAACGGGAAATGATCCCTGCTACATCATACATCAGCTAAGTACATCACTCAGCCTAAACAACCAAAAACTGCACAACAACAGCACAGAAAAATCACAATTCTGCCCATACGCGTATTGCCTATGCCCATACGCGTATTGCCCACGCCTGACCAAATCCATACGCGTAATGCCTACGCCCATACGCGTATGCTACGCGTATCACATTCCCATACGCGTACCAACAGAGACCAAAACACGTTCAAAACATCATCTTCCTCATCCATACGCGTATTGCATAGTGCCATACGCGTACCAGCCATCTCATACGCGTATTGCCTAGTGCCATACGCGTATGACCAGAAACCAGAACTCTCAGATCTGCAATGGCTTTCTCTGCTACGGGATCTATCCAATTTACCCTTCCACAGTCCAAATTTCACACAATATTACACATAACATCTAACACGAATCATACATTTTCGATTTCACAAATTGTTAACCTTTCTACCTCTAATTCCTACGAATTTCTCATCAATCATCACCCAAATTCGTTCATCAATAAGTCACAAGTTCATCACATATATCATTCAATCAGAGGCAATTTCAATGGTTTCTCACTACCCATCACATACTATCCCATAATACCCGTTAATCGATGATAACCCCCCCTTACCTGAGTCAATCCGGCAAATTCCGTTAGCTTCAAGCTTTTCCTCTTCTCTTGCTCTGCCTCTTTGCCCTTTTTCTTTCAGCCGCTTCTCTTTCCTTTTTCACGTGAAAACCCTTTTCCAAAAATTAGGACTTTTATTATTCCAACTTATATACTCCAATAATAAAACCCAATAATATTATCCCAATAATAATAATAATCCAAATAATAATAAAATTCCCAATTATTTAATTAAATTAATAAATAAATATTAACTCAATTTAAATAATTATTTTATTATTATCGGGGTGTTACAACTCTCCCCTACTAAAAGAGTTTTCGTCCTCGAAAACATACCTCAAGCGAACAACTCTGGGTAAGACTCCTTCATCTTACTCTCCAGTTCCCAAGTCACATTGCCACCTGCTGGTCCTCCCCAAGCTACCTTCACCAAGGCAATCTCTTTACCCCGCAACTGCTTCGACTCTCGATCCTCGATCCTCATAGGTGATGTCTCAACAGTCAGGTTATCTCTCACCTGTACATCATCTACTTGGACTACATGCGACGGATCATGAATGTACCTCCTCAACTGAGACACATGAAAAACCTCATGTAAATTCGCAAGCGACGGCGGTAAAGCGACACGATAGGCTACCTCCCCTATCCTCTCCAAAATCTGATAAGGACCAATAAATCGAGTGTCAACTTCTTCGACTTCAAAGCTCGACCAACACCAGTTATCGGAGTAACACGAAGAAACACATGATCTCCCTCTTGGAACTCAAGTGACTTCCTCCTCTTATCATGATAACTCTTCTGACGACTCTGAGCAATTCTCATCTTCTCCTGAATCATCTTAATCTTTTCTGTAGTCTGTTGAACAATCTCCGGTCCAACCACAGCACTCTCACCGGACTCATACCAACATAACGGTGTCCTACATCTCCTACCATACAAAGCTTCAAACGGTGCCATACCAATGCTCGAATGAAAACTATTGTTGTAGGTAAACTCAATCAAAGGCAAATAACAATCCCAAGCACCTCCTTTTTCCAAAACACAAGCTCTCAAAAGATCCTCTAGTGACTGAATCGTCCTCTCAGTCTGACCATCAGTCTGCGGATGATATGCAGAACTCAATCTCAGCTTAGTTCCCAAAGCCCTCTGCAAACCTTCCCAGAACTTCGATGTAAATCTGGGATCTCTGTCCGAAACAATACTCGACGGAATACCATGCAACCTTACAATCTTCTCAATATACAACTCGGCTAATCTCTCTAACGGATAATCCATTCTGATCGGAATGAAATGAGCCGATTTTGTCAACCTGTCAACAATCACCCAAATGGCTTCAAAATTCTTATTTGTCCTCGGCAACCCAGAAACAAAATCCATACTGATACTATCCCACTTCCACTCTGGAATAGCCAACGGTTGCATTAGCCCAGACGGCTTCTGATGCTCAATCTTTGACTTCTGACAAGTCAAACAGGAATAAACAAAACTCGCAATTTCTCCTTTCATTCCCGGCCACCAAAATAACTTCTTCAAATCATGATACATCTTCGTAGCTCCAGGATGAATACTCAAGCCACTACGATGTCCTTCCTCAAGAATACTCTTCTTAAGTTCGGCAACGTCCGGAACACACACCCGATTACCAAATTTCAAAACACCATTCTCGTCAACTCTGAATTCACCACCTTGACCTTGATTCACTAAAGTCAACTTATCAACCAAAAGCATATCGGATTTCTGACCCTCTCTGATCTCATCCAGAATACCACTTGTTAACTTCAACATTCCCAATTTAACACTATTGTGAGTACTCTCACACACCAAACTCAAGTCTCTAAACTGCTCAATTAAATCCAATTCCTTAACCATTAACATAGACATATGTAACGATTTCCGGCTCAACGCATCAGCTACTACATTTGCTTTACCCGGATGGTAATTCAACCCAAAGTCATAATCCTTCAGAAATTCTAACCATCTCCTCTGTCTCATATTCAACTCTTTCTGATCAAACAAATACTTTAAACTTTTATGGTCACTGAAAACTTCAAATCTTGACCCGTAAAATAATGCCTCCATAACTTCAGAACAAACACCACAGCTGCCAACTCTAAATCGTGCGTCGGATAGTTCCTCTCATGAACCCTCAGCTGTCTCGAAGCATAAGCTATAACCTGCTTATTCTGCATCAACACACCACCCAAACCCAACAATGAAGCATCACAGTAAACCTCAAATGGTTCCGACGAACTCGGTAATATCAGAATAGGAGCAGTAGTCAACCTTTTCTTTAACTCTTGGAAACCTTCTTCACATTTTGAATCCCAAACAAACGCTTGCCCCTTTCTAGTCAACATTGTCAACGGTAACGCCAACTTGGAAAATCCCTCAATGAATTTTCTATAATAACCTGCAAGTCCAAGAAAACTCCTTATCTCAGAAACTGACTTCGGAGCTTCCCACTTAGATACCGCTTCTATCTTAGAAGGATCAACAGCAATACCACCTCTTGAAATCACATGACCAAGAAAACTAACCTCTTCTAACCAAAATTCACATTTAGAGAGTTTAGCAAATAACTTCTTTTCTCGTAGAACTTCTAAAACCACTCTCAAATGCTCAGCATGCTCTTCTTCAGATTTCGAATACACCAAAATGTCATCAATAAACACCACAACAAACTTGTCTAGGTACGGATGGAAAATCCTATTCATATACTCCATAAATACTCCAGGCGCATTAGTCACACCAAAAGGCATTACAGAATACTCATAATGTCCATACCTTGTTCTGAAAGCAGTCTTCTGAATGTCCTCAGTTTTCACACGTATCTGATGATACCCAGACCTCAAATCTATCTTGCTGAACACACTTGCACCAATCAACTGATCCATCAAATCATCAATCCTCGGCAAAGGATACCGATTCTTGATCGTCACTTTATTCAGTTGCCTGTAGTCCACACACAACCTCATAGTACCTTCTTTCTTCTTAACCAATAACACTGGAGCACCCCACGGTGACACACTCGGACGAATAAATTTCTTATCCAACAAATCTTCCAACTGACTCTTCAATTCAGTTAACTCAACAGCAGACATACGGTACGGAGCCATCGATATCGGTCTAGTACCAGGTACCAAATCAATCGAGAACTCAACTTCACGCTCTGGCGGCAATTCATTCACCTCTTCCGGAAACACATCAGGAAAATCACACACCACAGCCAGATCACAAATCACCAGTTTATCTTTAGCTTCCAAAGTCGCTAACAGCATAAACAACTCTGCCCCATCTGCTACTTCCTCATTCACCTGCCTCGCTGATAGAAACAAACTCTTTCCTCCTTCAATCTCAGGAAAAATCACAGTCTTATCAAAACAGTTAATAGAAACTCGGTTAAACACCAACCAGTTCATTCCCAAGATAACATCAATCTGCACTAGTGGAAGACACACAAGGTCTATCCCAAAGTCTCTACCAAAAATACTCAAAGGACAATTCAAACAAACTGACGTAGTAGTCACTGAACCCTTCGCAGGAGTATCAATCACCATACTACCATACATCTCAGATATCTCTAATTTATGTTTCACAGCACAATCCAAAGATATAAAGGAATGAGTAGCACCGGTGTCAATGATAGCTACAAGAGGAAAGCCATTAATATAACACGTACCTCGGATCAAACGATCATCTGCAGAAGTCTCAGAACCCGATAAAGCAAAGACCTTGCCTCCTGACTGATTCTCTTTCTTCGGCTTAGGACACTGTGGACTGATATGACCCAACTCTCCACAGTTGAAACAAGTCACAGTCTTCAACCGACACTCTGCAGCCAAATGACCACCTTTTCCACACTTGAAACACTTCATCTCAGCACTGGTACACTCATGAACACGATGTCCAGCCCGACCACATCTGTAACACTTAACAGGAGCACTAGAGTCTCCCCCACTAGGCCTCTTCATCCCACTCTGCTTCTGGAAACCTTTGCCAGCTGCATACGGTTTCCCACGATCAATCTGATTCTTACCTTTCCTATCAACCCTCTGCTGATAGCTCTCTGCTCTGGCCTTGGAATCCTGTTCAAAAATCTTGCAACAGTCAACCAAGTCAGAAAACACCCTGATCCGCTGATATCCAATAGCCTGTTTGATCTCGGGACGCAACCCGTTCTCAAACTTCACACATTTCGAAAATTCTCCAGCAGCCTCATTATAGGGAGTGTAATACTTCGACAGCTCTGTGAACTTAGCAGCATACTCAGTAACAGACCTGTTACCCTGCTTCAATTCCAAAAACTCTATCTCTTTCTTTCCTCTGACATCCTCTGGAAAATACTTCCTCAGGAATCTCTCTCTGAACACAGCCCAAGAGATCTCAGCATTACCAGCAGTTTCTAACTCAGTGCGGGTAGCAACCCACCAATCATCAGCTTCCTCTGACAGCATATGCGTACCGAACCTGACCTTCTGGTTATCGGCACACTCAGTCACTCTGAAGATTCTCTCGATCTCCTTCAACCACTTCTGAGCACCATCTGGATCGTATGCTCCCTTGAACATTGGAGGATTATTCTTCTGGAATTCACTCAGTTGACGAGCAGCTCCCATTCCCACAACATTCGGATTCCCTCCAAGTACTCCAGCTAGCATACCCAGAGCCTCAGCAATTGCAGCATCATCTCTACCTCTTCCAGCCATCTCTATTCTGAAACCCAAACAACTAAAACAATGAGTACTGATAGGGTTACACAACACCTATCCCGTACAGGGGAAACAGAATAATTACGACTCGACTCGACCGACTATGCTCTGATACCACTAATGTAACACCCTTCTAAATACCCCAAAATATTTAATTAAAATAATAACATATCAATCAGAGTAATTATGCCCCGAAGGGTGTCACACAATCATTACACAACAATTATCAAAATATCCTGTCATGCTCATTTATTAAATCAGAATAAGACTCTTTTGCATAATTCGCAGCGGGTACAAAACATCGACATTCAAATCATGTACTACATTACATGTAAAGTTGAATCAACAACTAAATTAAAACATAGTCAAACATTCCCTCCCGATGTTACATCTACCAGAGCATGACCCACTAAGGACGACACTAGACTCCATAGCACTAGCTTCTACTCAACTCACTGCTCGTTACCTGAAAAATAGATGTAAGGGTGAGTTCCTCAATCAATATAATAAGCATTATAGAACAACATGTAATGCTAAGTAAATAACACATCAATTCACCCTAATCAGACTACGCACTCAGCAACGGCAATATCCGTTCAAACATCATATTCAACAGTAACATATAGCATATGTATAATCTCAACCATACTCAACATCAACAACACAACACATAACACACATATAATACTGGAATACATCCATTCATATTATATGCCATACATTCATTATGAAATGAGACTCCACACATGCGGTACCGACTATTCTTGAACATACAGTTCAAGCTCACCGATCAAATCCAGATACGGCTACTAAGCTCACTAGTCCCACTCATTTGAGATCTAATGACTCACTCACCAATTCCTCACCATGGGAATTAGCTACAGCCCCGAAGGCTAGACTATGCACACTAATCATCTAGCATGCAGACATCAACAACAAACCCACCATGGTTCACTCACTAATTCCTCACCATGGGAATTAGCTACAGCCCCAAAGGCTAGAATAAGCATGCTAATCACCTAGCAATGCAACAACAACAGCAACAATTCAAGAATAGACATAAGCTCACACTCTAAGCCATAAAACAGTCTATTCACAAATGCATACATAACTGATACATTCACAGCATCATGCTTATCATCACACATCATTAATACATTTTATCACGAAAGCATATCACATCCTGCCACATAATCAAATACAGCATTAACACACTCTACTAATACCTACACCACTCAAAACAACGGGAAATGATCCCTGCTACATCATACATCAGCTAAGTACATCACTCAGCCTAAACAACCAAAAACTGCACAACAACAGCACAGAAAAATCACAATTCTGCCCATACGCGTATTGCCTATGCCCATACGCGTATTGCCCACGCCTGACCAAATCCATACGCGTAATGCCTACGCCCATACGCGTATGCTACGCGTATCACATTCCCATACGCGTACCAACAGAGACCAAAACACGTTCAAAACATCATCTTCCTCATCCATACGCGTATTGCCTAGTGCCATACGCGTACCAGCCATCTCATACGCGTATTGCCTAGTGCCATACGCGTATGACCAGAAACCAGAACTCTCAGATCTGCAATGGCTTTCTCTGCTACGGGATCTATCCAATTTACCCTTCCACAGTCCAAATTTCACACAATATTACACATAACATCTAACACGAATCATACATTTTCGATTTCACAAATTGTTAACCTTTCTACCTCTAATTCCTACGAATTTCTCATCAATCATCACCCAAATTCGTTCATCAATAAGTCACAAGTTCATCACATATATCATTCAATCAGAGGCAATTTCAATGGTTTCTCACTACCCATCACATACTATCCCATAATACCCGTTAATCGATGATAAACCCCCCTTACCTGAGTCACTCCGGCAAATTCCGTTAGCTTCAAGCTTTTCCTCTTCTCTTGCTCTGCCTCTTTGCCCTTTTTCTTTCAGCCGCTTCTCTTTTCCTTTTTCACGTGAAAACCCTTTTCCAAAAATTAGGACTTTTTATTATTCCAACTTATATACTCCAATAATAAAACCCAATAATATTATCCCAATAATAATAATAATCCAAAAATAATAATAATAAAATTCCCAATTATTTAATTAAATTAATAAATAAATTATTAACTCAATTTTAAATAATTATTTTATTATTATCGGGGTGTTACAACTTTGACTCTGAAAAGAGGACAAAGATCAGATGTGCTGATGACAAATATCTTAATGCAGAAGGTATGGGAAATGTTAGAGTGATTCTGAACAATGGGAAAACGGCATTGATTCAGAACGTGTGGTATGTACCTGGCATCAGAAGCAATCTGATGAGTGTGGGACAATTAATTGAGAAAGGTTTTTCAGTTACCATGAAGGACAATCTTCTGAAGCTGTATGACTACAATCAGAAGTTGATTATGGAGTCAGAACAGGGAAGGAATAGAACATTCAAGGTGAATGTCAGAACTGCAGACTCAGAATGTCTTAGTGCAACAAGTGCTGAGAAGGAGAGTGAGTTGTGGCACAGAAGATTCGGTCATTTGAATTTCAGAAGCTTAAAACATCTGAATTCAAAGAAGTTGGTACATGGAATTCCTGCAATTAAGAAGCCTGGAAAGTCATGCAAAGTTTGCATGGAAGGAAAACAACCACGATTGCCATTTGCGTCAGAAACTGCTCCAAGAGCAAAACATGCCTTGGGAGTTGTACATTCTGATGTGTGTGGTCCATTTCCAGTAGCATCGATTGGAGGGAATAAATACTTTGTGTTATTTGTTGATGAATTCACAAGAATGACATGGGTATCCCTTATTAAGTTTAAACACGAGGTGTTTGATGAATTCAAGAAGTTCATAATGAAGGCTGAGAATCAGAGTGGTTAGAAGTTGAAGATTCTTAGAACTGACGGTGGAGGTGAGTATAACTTCAAAGAGTTCCAGAAGTTCTGTGAGGAGAATGGAATTGAGCATGAGGTTACTGCTCCTTATACCCCTCAACACAATGGTCTTGCTGAAAGAAGAAACCGCACTTTGCTTGATATGGTGAGAAGCATGCTAAAGGAGAAGAAACTTCCTCAGAAGCTCTGGGGAGAAGCTGTTGCCACTGCAACGTATGTACTCAACCGATGTCCTACGAAGAAGTTGAAGGAAATAGTTCCAATACAGAAGTGGACTGGAGATAAGCAAAGTGTTAGTCATCTGAAGGTGTTTGGTTCTGTTTGCTATAAACATGTTCTAGAAGCTGGATGATAGAAGCAAAGTGATGATTCTGATAGGGTACCACAGTACAGGTGCATACAAGCTCTATTGTCCAGAAACCAATAAAATTGAATTCAGCAGAGATGTGATTGTGAAGGAATCAGAAGTTTGGAATTGGGATAAGTCTCAATCTGATTCTGATGTTAGAACCTCTGAAGAAAGGTCAGAGTTAAGAATTTCTGAAGACGTTGATTCTGATTCTGATAGTGAGTCTGACTCTGGAGAAGACTCAGAAGATGAAGGTGACTCTAATGATCCAGACTCTGATGACCCAGACTCTGATGGTAATCCAGATTCTGGTGGCAATTCAGACTCTGGAAATATGCCAGACCCTGAAGATGATCAAAGCTCTGGAGGAAGTCAACCATCTGAAGCTAGAAACTCTGAAGCTCAAGACTCTTAACAAGTTCAGAGACCACAAAGAATCAGAAACATCCCCAGAAGATATGCAGAATTTGACATGCTGCAAGACACTGAAGTAGACTCTGAAGGAGAAGTTATTCAGTGTGCCATGTTAGTAGACTCTGAACCCATAAGTACAGAAGAGGCTCTTAAGCAGAAGCTCTGGATGAAGGCCATGAAAGAAGAACTTGATGCTATAGAGAGAAACAAGACTTGGAAGCTGACATAACTTCCAAAAGACAAGAAAGCCATCAGCGTCAGATGGGTTTTCAAGCAGAATTTAAAGCCAGATGGTTCAATTGGCAAACATAAAGCAAGGTTAGTAGCCAGAGGATTTCTACAGAAACCTGGGCTGGATTACTCTGAAGTGTTTGCACCTGTAGCAAGACATGAAACAATCAGAATGGTGATTGCAATAGCTGCTAACAGGAATTGGCCTCTGATGCATTTAGATGTAAAATCTGCATTTCTGAACGGTCCATTAGAAGAAGAAGTTTACATGTCACAACCTCCTGGATTTGTGAAAAAGAATCAGGAAGGGATGGTGTACAGATTATACAAAGCTCTATATGGATTGAAACAAGCGCCCAGAGCTTGGAATCAGAAGATTGATTCATTTTTCACGAAGCAAGGCTTTCAGAAATGTGAGATGGAGTACGGTGTCTATGTTCAGCATACTTCTGAAGGAAATATGACTCTGGTAT
Organism: Lathyrus oleraceus; assembly: GCF_024323335.1. Taxonomy (NCBI): domain Eukaryota; kingdom Viridiplantae; phylum Streptophyta; class Magnoliopsida; order Fabales; family Fabaceae; genus Lathyrus; species Lathyrus oleraceus. The sequence goes on along the minus strand of NC_066583.1, from coordinate 233,537,580 downwards.
GTGTAGCACCTCAAATTTGCACCCTACCATTGAATACATTCATTTCATGTTAGGTCATAGCATTAACAGTGTCCACTGCATAACATTGCATTGTCCATTTGCCCAAGTGCAAGCTCAATTGATGGATTGGGTCAGAATGATCAGGAGAATCAGTCAATCAAGCAAGTGAGTGCCGTTTTCATTGGGACAAGGCCCTAGGGTTGATTTATCAAGCTCATATGGTCCAAGGATCATTTTGAGGTGGTTTGGCCAAGGGTTGGATGCTCAGAAGTCACCAGTCATTGTTCAGTCAACCAGAAACCCTAGAAAGTCAACTGTGGTCAACTGTGCCCGATTTTATGGATTGGAAGGTGGGAAATGGTTTGAAAGGCCTCATTCATGTCCATATGAGTCTCATTTGACATATCAAAGACCAAGGATGAAGATTGGGAGGTCAGATAGAAAATTTCCAAAAATAGCAGGTGACCTGTAATTTCAGCTGCCCAAAATGGAAACTTTTTCTCCTCAAAATAACTTCATCATACAAGCTTCAAATGGAATTTTGTCCAACATGAAAGTTGAAGATCTTGTTCTCACCTTTACAAAAAGTCCAAGAACTCAAAAATCCCATGTGTGGTTTGCAAGATATGGCTCAGTGAATTTCAAAAAAAGACCCGTAATCAGGAGGCCATAACTTCCACATGGATTGTCCAAATTGCAAGTTCTTTATATGCACAAACTCCATTTAATATGTACTTTCATGGTGCATAATTGGATTTCTTTGAAAATGCTTCATGCAAAAGGCCATTTTTGAAGTGAAACAATTAAAAGTGAGGGGCAAAATGGTCCAAAATGAAAAGTATGAGGAATTTGGACATGAGACCAATTCTATCAGCTTCCAAATGATATTTGCAACTTGTTCAAAGTGAGAAATTGCTGCTACAATGCTTCTAACCATTCCAAGGGCATAAGAGCCAAAATGCACATAAGCTCATTTTTTCACTAATCCATTTTGCTAATTGTAATTAGAGTTGGATTAGGAGCAAGTATATAAAGATAATCTCTAACAGAATTGCGGGGGTTAATCATTTTTCTTCACAGTCTAACAGAATATCAAAGCAAATTCTCTCATCTCTCTCATTTTGCTCTAAACACTTTTTGCTCATTTTCATCAAGATCTTTTCATTCTTTGTGCATTTTCTCCGTGAATTCTCAATCTGCAGGTGATATCAAGTTTCTGTTGAGCAAGATTGAGGCGAAATTGAAGCCAATTCGCAGCTGCTACAAGGTGGTTCTTCCATGGCAGTTAGAGTAATCCGTTGATTCAAGCGTATTCGAGCTGGATTGGCATCATCATTCACCTTCCACAACTATATTCCTCCTCTGTTTCACATTGTGGAGTTCGAAATCGCACGGAATCGGCACTGCATTTCAAGAAAGGTTGGGAATCGAATCTTGCATTTGTCTCAATTATGTTAGGGATTTGGTAGTATGTTCATTGTAGAGTACGCCTGAGCTTGTAGATTGTAATTTCGTGTTGAATTGGATGCGTTATCTTCGATTGAAATTTGTTTGAGTTATTTTCTTTCCATCGATTCGCTCCACACGTTAATTTATGGACGAAAGTGTATGCATAATCGTGATCCTGAGTTTATGCCGGTTCGATCGGTATATAGATTGTAGATTTTCGTCAACATTCGATCAAAACCTAAAATCTGCAGATGAAGAACATGAAGGAAGACGATGAACTTCAGATTTTCTGGAAATTTCTGCTCGTAGATCCGCTTCAGTCCCTTTCCCTCTTGAATTCGTGTTTTGGAGCGCCAGAACCACTAGAACAGCGCCACCTCATCTAAACTGGACGCAGCGTTTTGGTTGTGGATTTAATTATTACGATTATGCCATTTCATCCAAATTAGTTAAATAAATTCGTTATATACCTTAAATAAATATTTCATAAATTCAATAAAACTTCTAAAAATCATAAAATGACCAATAATCATCCAAATAATTCAAGACTTTTTTTGTTGGACTCCATTTTTAATCTAGTATTTTTTAGACATAGAAATTAAAATTGTGCTTGGTAGAAAAATTAAATAGCATAAGGATGTTCACAACATGTACAAATTGCATATGTTTCACTATTTTAATTATAAAATCATCATGCATAATCCAAATGACTTGAAATTTTAGGTGTAGATTCTTAGCACTCTTCTGGAATTTTTGGTATATGATTTGTATTTTTTGGACCTCTGGTCTTTTAGATATGATTTATTGAACTTGAGTGTGGAAATATGTGACACAATATGATATGTTGAGTTCCCTGATTTTTTAGCCATGATTCCCCTTGGCCTATGGCCTTAATTTTTTGCATGAGATGTCCTTACTATGTTAACATTCACTAGGATTTTTCGTGGATTTTTATAATCCATTTCTTAATTGATTAGGATTTTTGAGTGCTGCCTAGCATTTTAGGGCTTTACTTGTGTAACCTTTGTATATATGTTGCCATATCCTCATACCTTACCCTATGATAATGAAAATTGGTAGAGTGTTTCTTAACACATTAAGCTACAAATTGGCTTTGGTCCCATCCATTTACCATTTAATGCCACTGTTTACCATGTGATTGAAGTTAGCATACATTTTGTAGCTTCATTTGATTGTGTTTTTGCATGCCTTGTCATGTTGAATTAATTCCCATAGTTCCACTAGGCCAAATTGTATGAAAATTGACATGTAGCTTGTTGAATGTCCTCTGTTTAGGATATAATTTTTGTGGAATTTTCCATGCTGTTTTGATATTTTTTGGATGTAATCATTCTGGTTGTCCATATGTGATTCTACATTGCTTACTTTGCCTTAATTTGTGCATAAATTGAAATAGGTGTATAGTTTGGATATGGGACCAATTGGAGTCCCTTTGTAATTGAAATATCTTGGTTTTGATCATGATTGGCTTGCTGTTTTAAGATTTTTCCCTCCTTTGGACCCTAGGCTTGGCCTAGTGGTCTAGTTACTTATGTTTGAGCTTGACTTTGACTTTTTAGGTTAAAAGCTAATGCCTTAAGGAGGTTGATACATGATTGAGTTGAATTCATTTGACTAATTGTTTGTTTTGTAGGGCTTGGTTCACTTGACCTTTGTGCTAGGCACATGATGTACATCATTGTTTGATTGTTGATTGATTCTTAATGTTGTTGTTTTGTTTATGTCGGGATGCTGATTCTGTTTGACTGTTTCCAGGTACCCCTAGTTGCTCAGTTCTCTTAAGAACTTGCATTGCTTTGCTTATAAGCAATTGGCATTGAGGTATAGAACCTTCTTCTTCATGTAGTCTGGAGACCCGGCTGTTATTTGGCCGGGCAAACTGTCTGAAGTCCTCCTTAAGAGGCAATGCTTGTGTATGTTTATATTTGTCCCAAGCAGGAAAAGTCCTCATTTGAGGCAATTGGTGGAAGGTAGGGATAAGCAATCTATCCCCACTAGTCTGTGAGTCTTCTCCTTGCTCCCATTACATGGTTGTAGCATTGAGATCCAAACCCAAGATCTATCGAGTCTAATTGGGGAAAGAGTTCCATCTTTCTGAACTCCCCCACATTCTTATATTTACATGCTCTCTCTGACCAGAGATAGAAGCAATGAGGCACACCCCTCATCACCTTTCATCTGGCTTCACCTTAGCCCCTCAATGGCAAGGTTAAGAGCTAACCTGACCCCGATACAGAGGCTTGTTTGTTGAGGTTGATATGACCCCTCGACTAAAGCCTAGCCCTGATGTTTGAGCCCCTTGTTGGTGTGTTTATTTCATGCTGTATATGTTTGTGTGGTGTGATTGTATCCCCTAGGTTTGCTAGACTCCGCGTAGTCTCGTTTGCATGTCAATTAAGGTAGCACGGTTCCTTCGTATAGGACTTCCTTTCTTGCTTGAGCTTTCCTAAAACACAAACAAACATTATCCCCTCTTAAGGATATGTCCACTCCTTCTACTACAGGTGAGTAAGTCTCCCAAGGTCGAGCATCCGGTAGATTGCGCAGTGACGTCGTCCACTTAAAAAATACAAACCAACAGGAATAGTTTAGCCGAACTACGGCAACTCTGATTCTCATGTCCAGATGAGATACGTAGGCACGAGATGCGATGTCTTGTCGAGTTTGACTAACAACTAACACTAATGCTTTTCTCTCGCCCTCGTTGCGATTGAGACCTCCCCTTTCTCTTGCCTTGGTTGCAATCGAGACCCTTCTTCTTGTTGTGTGCTTGGAAGCTGATGTAAGTCCATCGAGTGGCATTCGGGTTCCAGTGTGAGTTCATTTGGTTCGGATGCTGATGTAAGCCCAGTGATTGGCATTCAGGCTCCACGTTTGCCTCCTTGTGTGTGTTTTGGTTCGGATGCTGATGTAAGCCCAGTGATTGGCATTCAGGCTCCACGTTTGCCTTTGCCTGTGTTTGTTTGTGTGCGTGTTAGCCGAGCTACGAATGCTCTGATTCTCCTTCGTCCAAAGGAGATACGTATGCATAGGATGCGACATCCTAGCGAGCATGTGTCGTTTCCCCAGTCCGAACTACTTAGACTCTGATGTCTATGCTTGATAGACTAAGTAGGCCCAGGATGCGATATCCTGCCGAGTCAGTTTCAGTCTGTTTTCTTGTGTCTCCTTCAGCCAGTGTGTGTGTGAGCAGTGTTTTTAGCAACCAATTTCCTTCCTATTGTGCGTGGATCCCGTCGAGTACGACGGATGCGTAGGGGTGCTAATACCTTCCCTTCGCATAACCGACTCCCGATCCCATTCTCTTTGGTCGCGAGACCATGCTTTTTCCAGGTTTACTCTGAGCGTTTCCTTTCCCTCTTTTGGGATAAATAACGCACGGTGGCGGCTCTGTTGTTCTTGTTTTCCCGCCGGTTTTTCGCGTAATGCGACAGCTGGCGACTCTGCTGGGGACCTAAGAAGTTGACCTGTGCTGGTCCATCTTCCCTAAGCGAGTCTCTCCTAGCGCTCTCTAGGTTAGGGCCTTGGTTGCTTTGTGCTGTTATTTATTGCATTCATTGTATATATGTGCATTTATTGTTTGCATTTATTGTTTGCATGTATGTTTGCATGCATCATACTGTCATTGAACTGTCTCCTGTGCAGGTGGTTCTTCTGTCTGGGGTGGGTGTTCTGAGTGGGGCTAAAACCCAGGCCCGAGTATACACCTAGGATTAGTGTGGGTCTCACGTTCCTCATTTGCTAAATCAGCATGATATTGTAACGTGACATACCACAAGCCGGACGAGGTTCATCTGATAGTGCTTTCCATTGTGGAATATTCCACTTTGGTTGAGTTACTTCATTTGAGCTGTTGACTCTGGTGACCGATCATTTCCGGATCTTTGGTTTAGACGATCTCAGGAGAGCTACAATGGCACACCCGAAAGGGCAAACCCATTGAGTATCTCTGCCCGATTGTCGAGACCATTGTCCGCCTTAGGATGACCTTGTTAGAATTCACCTGCGAGGGGCGGGTTTGATGTTTGCAAGTACAGTTTCTGCCAGTGATGCTGTGATGGTGACTATGGTTCAGCCAGACTTATGGGTCTTTATTTTTGGACGCCGGAGGTTTGACCTTGGCAATTATCAGCGGGTTCCGTTTATTTCGGATCCCCGGGTTGAATTGAGAGTACTTGTTCAGAGGATCCGTTTGTCATCCGTTCAGTGGATGTAATCTCCAGTTCCGTTTATTTCGGAGCTCCCCAAGTTGGATTTATGGTGACCTAGTCCTTCAGATAACTGTGACTGGTTCAGAGACTTAATGGGTCTACAGATGACTTGGTGGCACAGTGACCTGCATTCATGCATTCGCATTGGTCTCATTTCGCATTCATCCGCATTCAACTCATGTCTGTCCGTACTCAGGGTCCATTATTTTTAACAAAGACTCAGGTTGAGAGACACCAGATGTCAGAATATTGTTCATAAAATTTTATCTGTCTCGATGAAACCGGAATCCAAGGACAGAATATTCCTAGTACGGACAGACATTGCATGTGTGAGTCATACTAACCCATTTGCTATTTTGTAGGTGTCAACCGGTGCACGTAGCTTGTTTGCTCAGATATCCTGCTAGGGGCAACAAATCCGAACTGATGGGTCTTCCCAACGCCGACATCCTTGAGCTGAAAGAGATGATGAAGGGATTGTTCAGTATTGTGCAAGGGCTTGCCTTGGGACAGAAAGCCATGTCTGAGAGATTGGAAAAGATTGAGAAGTGGCTGATAGTGGAAAAAGCCGTGTCAACTGAAGTGAACAAACCTTCTGGCACCGTAGTAAAGAAACTCTCTGACAGTGGTCCTTTCAAGAAGGAGGTTGAGCCAGTTGGTGTGCCAGCAAAGAAAGAACGCAGTAAGGACCGTTATCACCCTTATGCTGCTGCTGTAACCACTCCTGTTGGTAATCCGCTTGTACCACCGCAACAACTACCACCTCAACAGAAGGCACCAAGAGTTAGGGGCCAGGTGAAGAAGAAAAAGGAGGAGCGTCAGTTTGAGGAACCACCTGTGACCTACACCCTTTTGTTCAGGAGATTGAGGGATTTGGGGTTAGTCCGGCCAAGGATTTTGATTCCCATAGCACAACAGAAGAGGCCTGCACACTATGACGAGAACGCCAGGTGCGAGTTCCATTCTGAGGCACCCGGACACAACATTGAGGGTTGTAGGGCTTTCAAGCATGTTGTCCAGGATATGGTGGACTCTGTAACACCCTTCTACCCAAACGACATAATTATATATATTATCAGAGTACAACACTGTAGAAGAGTTTACATTTCATAAAAACATAACACTCATTACATTACAACATAAAACATATTATTTAATACTTAAAACTTCGCAGCGGACAACAACACCATTCTTCTTATTCAGCATATAACAATTCATAAAAAAATTGGTTCAACATCATCTCAATAAAACATCCCAACATGTAGTCCTCATAAACAACATAAATAATAATCAACTATCTATCGAATCCCATAACCCCGGTGTCACATGACCAGAGCATTTGACTCGACTCTGTAGAATAACTCTACACTTATTCTTCGAACCTCAACAATAGCTACTCCGCTTTATCTGCACATTGCTCATCATAGATGAACATAAACACATGCAGAAGGGGTGAGAATTACATTATTAAGTAATAATATAACGACAGAAATATGAACCTAAATATATTTCACACATACCAACACAATTCATCATTATCATTATAATCAATAACTCATGAACATCAACAACACAACACATCAAATGCAATGCACACACCCATGCATGACTCAACACGACTCGGTATACCCATTTTGTGACCAACACAGGATCACCACTCCCAGATTCATCACCATAGAATCCGAGTTCCCCGCAAGGAACTAAGCCTCTCAACAAGCCCGGAGTCAACAACATCATTGGAACTCAGTCCGTTCATCACTAGGCATCGGCCTTTCATGAATGCATGCACATCAAACATGCATCATAATCAACATAGCAACAACAGCATCATATAGTCATGTCATCGTCATCATTAATACATTTTTATCACAGGAGCATATCACATCATGCCACATAATCAAACACAGTATTAGCACACCCTACTAATATCTATACTACTCAAGACAACGGGAATCGATCCCTCGTATGTCATGCATCAGCTAAGTCACCTTGCTCAGCCGAAACAACTAACAACTGCACAACAACAGCCCAGGAAAACCACAAGTCTGCCCATACGCGTATGGCCTATACCCATACGCGTATTGCCCAAATCCATACGCGTAATGCCCGTCTCATACGCGTATGTTACGCGTATCACATACCCATACGCGTACCAACAGAGACCACTTTCACGTTCAAAACCTCATCTCTTCCACTCATACGCGTATGACATACCCCATACGCGTACCACATCCAGGGGTACGCGTATCACACGCGTATGGCGCGTACCAGCGCCAAAACTCCCTTTCCTAAGCCCTCCCATACGCGTATTGCCTAGTGCCATACGCGTATGACCAGAATCCAGTTTTCCAGATCTGCTATGGGTTTTCTCTGCTACGAACCTGTCCAATTCAACCGTTCACAGTCCCAATTTCACACGAAATCACTCATATCACCTAACACGAATCATACCCTATTTTATCTCACAATTTCTAACACTATTGCATCTAATTCCTACGAATTTCCTTCGGTTAAAATCCCAATTTCGTTCATACGATATTCCATCAATTTCAGCATATTATTGTTTAATAAGGTTCAGACCCCTTACCTCTTTGGATTGAAGGAAGCTCTGAGCAATCTTTGGCCTTTTCCTCTTCCTTCTCTTTCTCTTCAGCGCTTCTCCCTTTTCTGACTCTGAGGCAAAATACGTGAAAATGAAAACCTTCAGTTATCTCCTTTGGCCTCTTTTACCCAATTCCACTTTTACCCTTCCACTCTTCATATTCCAATTATATTATTTATTTAATTATTATTAAAATAAATAATATCTATATAATAATAATAATCCAATAATTCAACTTTATTTAATTAAATTAACAAAATACTATTAACTCAATTAAATAATTCTCTTATTTTAATCGGGGTGTTACAACTCTCCCCACTTTAGAAGTTTTCGTCCTCGAAAACATACCTCAAGCAAATAGAGCCGGATACGACTCCTTCATCTGATCTTCGCGCTCCCAAGTCAAGCTCTCACCAGCTGGACCTCCCCAAACAACTCGCACTAGAGCAATCTTCTTACCTCTCAGGGTCTTCTCTTCTCGGTCATCTATCCGAATTGGCAACACCTCAACGGTCAAATTATCCCTCACCTGGATATCATCCAACTGAACAACATGCGAAGGATCCGCAATATATTTTCTCAACTGAGATACATGAAACACATCATGCAGATTAGAAAGCGACGACGGTAAAGCTATCCGATACGCCACTTCCCCAACCCTCTCCAAAACCTGATACGGACCCACAAACCTCGGAGTAAGCTTTTTAGACTTTAAAGCTCTACCCACACCTGTCGTCGGAGTAACTCTCAAGAACACATGATCTCCCTCTTGGAACTCAAGTGCCTTTCTCCTATTATCATGATAACTCTTCTGACGGCTCTGAGAAATCTTCATTTTCTCTTGAATCATCTTAACCCTTTCAGTCGTCTGCTGCACAATCTCAGGTCCGAGTACAACGCTCTCACCTGATTCATACCAACACAATGGAGTTCTACACCTCCTACCATACAATGCTTCATATGGAGCCATACCGATACTAGCATGAAAACTATTATTATAAGTAAACTCCACCAACGGCAAATAACTATCCCAAGAACCATTCTGCTCCAACACACAAGCCCTCAACAAATCCTCCAAGGATTGGATAGTTCTTTCAGTCTGACCATCAGTCTGAGGATGATAAGCCGAACTCAACCTCAACTTAGTCCCCAACGCTTTCTGCAAACTTTCCCAAAATCTAGAAGTAAATCTGGGATCTCTATCAGACACAATACTGGATGGAATACCATGCAGCCTCACTATCTCCTCAATATACAACTCTGCCAACTTCTCTAAAGAGTGATTAATCTTCATCGGCACGAAATGCGCCGACTTAGTCAATCGATCCACAATCACCCAAATAGAATCATTACCTTTCACCGTCCTTGGCAATCCCGTCACAAAATCCATGGAAATGCTATCCCACTTCCATTCAGGAATCTTCAAAGGTTGCATCATACCTGCCGGTTTCTGATGTTCAATCTTTGACTTCTGACAAGTCAAACAGGCATACACAAACTTAGCAACATCTCTTTTCATACCAGCCCACCAAAACAACTTCTTCAAATCTTGATACATTTTGTTGCACCTGGATGGATACTCAATCCACTCCTATGGCCCTCTTCCAGAATACTCCTTCTCAATTCAGACACCTCAGGAACACAAACTCTACCTTTAAATCGCAGGATGCCATTCTCATCAATCTCAAAATTACCACCATTACCCTGGTTAACCATAGTAATATGATCAACTAGAGCGACATCAACTTGCTGACCATTCCGAATATCTTCCAGAATTCCACTAGTCAACTTCAGCATACCCAACTTTACACTATCAGCGGAAACTTCACAACCCAAACTCATATCACGGAACTGTTCAATTAACTCAAGTTCCCGAACCATCATCATAGACATATGTAGAGACTTTCTACTCAGTGCATCTGCAACTACATTAGCCTTACCGGGATGATAACTCAATTCAAAGTCAAAATCCTTCAGTAATTCTAACCACCTTCTCTGCCTCATATTTAACTCTTTCTGATCAAACAGATACTTCAGACTCTTGTGATCACTGAACACTTCGAATCTGGAACCATACAGATAATGCCTCCACATTTTCAGCACAAATACAACAGCTGCAAGTTCTAGATCATGCGTAGGATAATTCCTCTCATGAACCCTCAACTGTCTAGAAGCATAAGCTACAACTTTACCATTCTGCATCAAAACACCACCAAGACCCATCAAAGAAGCATCACAATAAACAACGAAGGACTCACCAGGATTAGGCAAGATCAACACTGGGGCACTGGTCAACCGCTTCTTCAACTCAACAAAACTCGCTTCACAAGCTGCATCCCACACATACACTTGACCCTTCTTAGTCAACTGCGTCAACGGCAATGCCAACTTAGAGAAGCCCTCAATAAATCTGCGATAATAACCAGCCAACCCCAGAAAACTGCGTATCTCCGTAGCAGACTTCGGAGTCTCCCACTGTAATACGGCATCAACTTTAGCAGGATCAACGGAAATTCCACCACTCGAAATCACATGGCCAAGGAAACTCACTTCCTTCAACCAGAACTCACATTTAGATAACTTTGCATATAACTTCTTTTCTCTTAACACCTGCAAGACAAGTCTCAGATGTCCTGCATGCTCTTCTTCAGTCTTAGAATATATCAATATATCATCTATGAACACCACAACAAAAGTATCAAGGTACGGATGAAATATGCGATTCATATATTCCATAAACACACCTGGAGCATTAGATACACCGAACGGCATCACAGTGTATTCATAATGACCATACCTCATACGGAAAGCAGTCTTCGCAATATCATCTGACTTCACTCTGATCTGATGATAACCCGACCGCAAATCAATCTTACTGAAAACATGAGCTCCAATCAACTGGTCCATCAAATCATCAATCCTCGGCAATGGATACCGATTCTTGATAGTCACCTTATTCAACTGCCGATAATCGACACACAACCTCATCGTACCTTCTTTCTTCTTCACTAACAATACTGGTGCACCCCAAGGAGAAACACTTGGACGCACAAACTTCTTCTCAAGCAATTCTTCAAGTTGCTTCTTCAATTCAACTAATTCAGTTGCCGACATTCTATAAGGAGACATCGACACCGGACTCGTACCTGGTACTAAGTCAATGGCAAATTCGACTTCACGTTCTGGAGGTAAATCACTTACATCCTCCGGAAACACATCCTGAAATTCACAGACAACAGGCAATTCTACACTCACCACTTTCTTATCCGTTTGCAGAGACGCAAATAAAGCGAATATCTGAGCTTCATCTTTCACAAATTCCCCCACCTGCCTAGCAGATAGAAATCTTGCCTCATCATTCTCACCAACTTCAGAAAACCGTACCGTCTTCCTATAGTAGTCGATAAACACGCCATAGAATTCTAGCCAATTCATTCCCAGAATAATATCAATTTGGTGCAAGGGCAAGCACACCAAATCAACCACGAACTCTCTCTCAAAGATCGTCAAATGACAATCTCGACAGACAAAAGAAGTCTTCACAGAACCATTAGCAGGAGTATCTATCACCATACTTCCGCCTAGGGACGACATACTCACACCAATCCTGGTCGCACACTCATACGAAATGAACGAATGAGTAGCACCAGTGTCAACAATAGCAAGCAATTCAACATTATTAATCAAGCAAGTACCTTTAATCAGATTATCTTCTTTAGAAGCTTCAGTCCCACTCAGAGCAAACACCCTACCAGTAGTATGAGCTGCAGTAGCCGCCTTCTTCGGTTTCGAGCACTGCAAACTGATATGGCCTTTCTCGCCACAATTAAAACATGTCGGACCAGCATCCTTACATTCAGTAACTCTATGACCAGCCTGACCGCATCGGAAACATCTCAGCACTTTCTTGGTACAGCTATCAGCACGGTGGCCTGGCTCGCCACACTTGAAACATTTACCAGCTATGGAAGGTCCTCCCCCACTTGGCTTCTTCTCATCTACCACTTTCTGTTTACCTTTACCATTCGGAGATGTATAAGGACTACCACGATCCTTATTCTTCTTCTCACTCAGACTTTTGTAGTGAGCAGTCCTAGCCTTGCTATCTTCATCAAATATCCGGCACTTATTAACCAGTGTAGGAAACCTACGAATCTCCTGGTAACCAATGCCTTGTTTGATCTCTGGACGCAACCCATTCTCAAACTTGACACACTTGGATTCCTCAGCATCAGCATTATTATAGTGAGGGCAATACTGCACCAGCTCTTCAAACTTCGAAGCGTAGTCAGCAACAGACATGTTACCCTGCTTCAGTTCTAGGAATTCCATTTCCTTCTTACATCGCACATCAGCAGGAAAATATTTCTCCAGAAAGGCCGTCTTGAACCTTTCCCAAGTCATCTCAGCACCTGGTACTGCAATTCTCTGGCGAGTGTTATCCCACCAGTTCTCAGCCTCTTCAGATAACATATGCGTACCAAACTGCACCTTCTGTGCTTCAGTACACGTCATCACCCGGAAAATCTTCTCAATTTCCTTCAGCCAAATCTGAGCACCATCTGGATCATAGCGCCCTTTGAATGTAGGAGGGTTATTCTTCAGAAACCTTCCCAAATTCCTAAACTCGTCGACCGGCGGATTCTGCTGCGCCTGCATAGCCTGCGCCATAGCAGTCAAAGCTTCAGCAATCGCACGATCATTTTCTCCAGCCATACTCTGCACAACACAACCACAACCGTTAAATATCGACAGTGTCATCCACACTAATCGACCAACAGGGAAAACCTCACACTACGACTCGACTGGACTGACCATGCTCTGATACCACTAATGTAACACCCTTCTACCCAAACGACATAATTATATATATTATCAGAGTACAACACTGTAGAAGAGTTTACATTTCATAAAAACATAACACTCATTACATTACAACATAAAACATATTATTTAATACTTAAAACTTCGCAGCGGACAACAACACCATTCTTCTTATTCAGCATATAACAATTCATAAAAAAATTGGTTCAACATCATCTCAATAAAACATCCCAACATGTAGTCCTCATAAACAACATAAATAATAATCAACTATCTATCGAATCCCATAACCCCGGTGTCACATGACCAGAGCATTTGACTCGACTCTGTAGAATAACTCTACACTTATTCTTCGAACCTCAACAATAGCTACTCCGCTTTATCTGCACATTGCTCATCATAGATGAACATAAACACATGCAGAAGGGGTGAGAATTACATTATTAAGTAATAATATAACGACAGAAATATGAACCTAAATATATTTCACACATACCAACACAATTCATCATTATCATTATAATCAATAACTCATGAACATCAACAACACAACACATCAAATGCAATGCACACACCCATGCATGACTCAACACGACTCGGTATACCCATTTTGTGACCAACACAGGATCACCACTCCCAGATTCATCACCATAGAATCCGAGTTCCCCGCAAGGAACTAAGCCTCTCAACAAGCCCGGAGTCAACAACATCATTGGAACTCAGTCCGTTCATCACTAGGCATCGGCCTTTCATGAATGCATGCACATCAAACATGCATCATAATCAACATAGCAACAACAGCATCATATAGTCATGTCATCGTCATCATTAATACATTTTTATCACAGGAGCATATCACATCATGCCACATAATCAAACACAGTATTAGCACACCCTACTAATATCTATACTACTCAAGACAACGGGAATCGATCCCTCGTATGTCATGCATCAGCTAAGTCACCTTGCTCAGCCGAAACAACTAACAACTGCACAACAACAGCCCAGGAAAACCACAAGTCTGCCCATACGCGTATGGCCTATACCCATACGCGTATTGCCCAAATCCATACGCGTAATGCCCGTCTCATACGCGTATGTTACGCGTATCACATACCCATACGCGTACCAACAGAGACCACTTTCACGTTCAAAACCTCATCTCTTCCACTCATACGCGTATGACATACCCCATACGCGTACCACATCCAGGGGTACGCGTATCACACGCGTATGGCGCGTACCAGCGCCAAAACTCCCTTTCCTAAGCCCTCCCATACGCGTATTGCCTAGTGCCATACGCGTATGACCAGAATCCAGTTTTCCAGATCTGCTATGGGTTTTCTCTGCTACGAACCTGTCCAATTCAACCGTTCACAGTCCCAATTTCACACGAAATCACTCATATCACCTAACACGAATCATACCCTATTTTATCTCACAATTTCTAACACTATTGCATCTAATTCCTACGAATTTCCTTCGGTTAAAATCCCAATTTCGTTCATACGATATTCCATCAATTTCAGCATATTATTGTTTAATAAGGTTCAGACCCCTTACCTCTTTGGATTGAAGGAAGCTCTGAGCAATCTTTGGCCTTTTCCTCTTCCTTCTCTTTCTCTTCAGCGCTTCTCCCTTTTCTGACTCTGAGGCAAAATACGTGAAAATGAAAACCTTCAGTTATCTCCTTTGGCCTCTTTTACCCAATTCCACTTTTACCCTTCCACTCTTCATATTCCAATTATATTATTTATTTAATTATTATTAAAATAAATAATATCTATAATAATAATAATAATCCAATAATTCAACTTTATTTAATTAAATTAACAAAATACTATTAACTCAATTAAATAATTCTCTTATTTTAATCGGGGTGTTACAGACTCCAAGATCATCAGCTTGGCACAGATCATGGATGGGGATGTCAATCCTGTACCCAGGCAGGGTCCTGCAAAGATGAGGATGGTGAAAAAAGTCAAGAAAGGAATGGAGGTGACTGGGGAAGATCAGTTAAAGGGTCCGATGCCTGCGGTCTCAAAACCTCTGATGCAGGATGGAGCTTTCCCTGTTGTTGATAATTGCTGTGCGGTCGTTGCCACAGGGGGGTGTACATTGATGGGAGATACGACCCGGAAGATGAAAGAAGTGGAAATGGATAGTGAAATACTTGAAACGCCCAGTCAAGCAATCGAAACCGTACAGGTGGAGAGCGCTCTTGTTGTTGAGAAAGAGAGGAAGCTGTCCATTTCTTCCTATAAACAAGCTCTAGAGGTGGTGAAGAACAAAGAGGCCCGAGGCTGGGGAAGGATCATTGACATAGTGGTGAAGGCAGACATGTTCGGGATTGGTTATCCAGATCAAGAGTCGTCTAGACCAAACAGAGGACGTCGTCCACCGTACATCTTCGTCAGTGCAGGAATGCTGAATTCTGATCAAGCTTGTTCAGTGAGTGAGGAGATCGACCGCGACCGCGAGCTAGAGCTGTGGATAAAGTCGTGCGTATCAGGCAACTGGAAGGCCTCCAAAAGCATCACTGTCGCTCATCCGGAAGAGTAGTTTTTCTGTGTTAATTTTGTTTGCATGAAAGCCATACGTTTTGCCCGAAACGTACTGGTCCATTATAAGGGCCACCTCATGTGTTTCACTTTGCAACATTTTGCATCAGTAATAAATGGATGTTTTTGTGATCAAAAGCGGTGTTCCCTGTTTTTCATTTTTTGCAGTTTTAAAAAAATAAAAATGGCAATGTTTTTCGTTTTTCTTTTGAACTTGTCTTGTTCCAACCACAAAAGTGATTACCCTCCTGATCTCATCGATAACAATTTGGTTACACCTCTGTATGACTTCGACACTCCGATCTATCATGCCGAAGAATAAGGCGAAGAAGATTGTGATCTGCTGGAACTAGCCAGGGCGTTGAAACAAGAGGAGAAGGTGCTTCAACTGCACGAGGAGCGAGTCAAGATTGTCATCCCAAGTACCGCCGAGGTCAGAAGGGAAATGAAAGTTGAGGCCGCTTCAGAGGCAAGTCAAGAACAGAATGGTAGCCCTGTTAAAAGAGCAGGTTGATATGTGCGCCTGGTTGTATCAAGCTACACCAGGGTGGAATACCCATGTTGTGGGGCACGAGCTACCATCGAGAGAAGACTATCCTCTAGTGAAGAAGAAAACCGGCGCCACGGATCGAAGGTCTACAGTGACTTTGTTTCATGATATGACTCATCGTGAAAGCAAATGCCATGTTGATGACATGATGGCAAAGTCCTAAGCAGAGAGGGGCATCTGGTGGACTTGATCAAGTCGTTTGACAAGTAGAGATAACTCATACCGTTGAGTTCGAATCAGTGCACTTATGGAGTGCTGTCCGGTAAGCTGCCGAGGCTTATTATGAGCGGATAAGAGGAATCGAGGTCGATCCTGCAAAAAAAAAAAAAAAAAAAGAAATCAAATGGTCAGGTGGAATGATGACTGCCAAGGGGCATGGAAAAATGAAAAAAGAATAAGTTGCAGGAACCTCCGATTCTAATGCCTTCCTTGGAAGAAACAACTGTTAATCTGGTACTTGACAGCCCTTAAGGGGTCTATGAGGCGTATTGGGTCAGCATGACTAGTCTTGTCGAAAAGAGCATGCAATTTACCTAAGCAAAAAGTTTATCGACTATGAAACAATCCATTCGCTGTTCGAAAAACTTGATGTACTTTGGCATAGGCTGCTCGCCGATTGAGACAGTGTATGCTGATTCATACCACTTTGTGGATGTCCAAAATGGATCTGGTCAAGTATGTGCGTGAGAAGTCAGCATGGACCGGACGGGTTGCGAGAGGGCAAATGGCGTCAACTGAATACGATATTTGGTATACCTCCCAGAAAGCAATCAAGAGGAGGGTATTGTATGGTTATCTCGCCCAACGACCCATTGATGATTCTCAACCAAGGAAGTTTGAAGTCCCTGATGAGGACATCTCGAGGTACTCAAATCGAAAGATTGAGAGTGACCGATCCCGGAGGAGGGGCCTGACCCTGAATCCGAACGGGTTCTGATGTCTGATGGGGAGAGTTTAAAGTGAGTGAGCTAGTGCTTTCCCGATAACATTTGAACGCACCAACGATGGTGGCTGAGTACAAGTTGGTATCCTGAGTGTCGTACTTCGGTACGTGCATCTACTGGGGCAACGCCTTCCTCATTCAGTATGGGATGGAAGTGATATCGCCTGCTGGAGGCTAGATCTCATTGTGGAGAGTCCAGATGGATGAGAAGTTAGAAAAGGGCGAGTGGATGAGGACTCGGTATGACGCGTTGAGCCTGATTGAGAAAAGAGTTCGACAGTTACTTGTCATGGGGTAGTTGTACCCAATAAATGAAGCGTGTTGTTAACCGAGAAGTGGGACCTCGTGGGTAGTATGGAAGAGATGTGATGTTGAAAAGGATCCTTCCTCCTCAAGACGATCGTGGGGCAAGTGGATAAACAGTTATGAATGTCCATTCGTGGTCGAGAAGGTCTCCTCTGACAGAGCCTTGTGATCGATGACCACGAATGATGAAGATTTTCCATTCCCTGTGAATGCGGATGCAGTTAGAAGATACTTCGTGAAAAAAATTGACCCGCTGGACAAAAAGAAAAGTCCAGGCAAAAAAGGGCATCCCGGCGAACCAAGGAAAAAGAGAAAAGGTTCGGGCAAAAGTTAGGGATAATGAAAAAACTGTACACCCGGCAAGTCAAAAACCCCACAAGGGCGACTTGGGCAAAAAAGGGTATCCCGGTGGACTGAAACCTGAAAGGGCGGTCCAGGCAAAAGAGGGAATGAAACGAACAACTGCGTCTAGCATGATCGTTTGAGCTTTAGATGACTCGGATAGTCTCCGACAGAGATCGATTGGAAGCGTCTTGTTCAGAAGGCCGAAAGTGCGGAAAGTCCTGAGGACATACGGGGTGTAACCAAGTTGGAACCCGATGAGATCACGGTTTCACATTGCCATTAGGATAGATTTTTCCTTTTGTACGCAATCACCTCTTTCCAGGGTTCGCTTCCTGTGTGTTGCTCGGGTGTGAGCCATCTTTTGTTTCAGTCAATAAAGAGTGTGTTCAGTCAAATAAATTTTGTTTTTGTGTCATTACCGCTTTGATTACGAAAGCATCCGTTTATTTTGATAAAGAACAGTTGCATTTTGAAACATGGAGATCCCTTCTGATGCATGCCTATAAGATTGAAATCTGGAAATCTTATTCGGAAGTTTGGGTGACCAAGATGTTGAAGTGTTGGCACACCTGGGGCACGCTTTTATCTAACAATCTCTTGTGCAGGTGCTGTTAGATATCTTCATTCGCTGGCAAGTAGTGATATGAAGCCTTTTGACAAAAGATCCCCACAGAGTCCAACCAGGGGCAAGGGATAGACGAACAATGAAAGGACAGTGAAGGATTACGACGACGATCCTGGAGGGTTAATCAAGAAGACTCTTCAAAGCCTATGGACTGGAAAGTTTGCATGAATCCCAGGAATTTGATCTTCGTGGGATGAATCAGAAAAGTCCAGGCGATTCTGGAAGATCTCAAAAATGGAAAGCTGACACTGTGGGTGGACGATGGATGACGCTGTTCGACGACTCGACAGGCGTTCCGTACCCAATAGGATGTGTCTCCCCAATGGGTGTGAGAGTGTTATCCCCCTAACAGATTTGAGATCTGTCGCTCCTCAGCAAGCCTGAAGGTTACCGTGTCCCCAGCGGAGTTGTGATTGTTTCCCAAGTCTGAAGTTGTCTTCCCAGCAGAGTTTGTGTCGATGGTTTTCCCTCAGCGAGGTCCCCAAGCGGACCGAGTCCGGTGAAATCATCCCCAGTAGAGACAAGCATGGGTTGCCTCCCCTAGCAGGGTAATCGCCAAGCAGTTCGGGTTCGATGGAGTTCATCCCCAGCAGGGATTGTCTTTCCCCAGCAGGGTGGAAATTGACGTGGTAATGAGATCCTCAGCGCAGTTCCTGGAGTTCCCCGGTGTTGTCTCTGGAGGGGACGTATTTTTATGCATCCATCATTTAGACAAGCATAGCATATTGCATCATTAGTGCATAGCATTTCCGTGATCATGGGACATTGTGTAAAACAAAAAAAAACTCATGCATCAACATTGCAAACATGTCCATTAGCCCTAGGTAGTGGTGAATTGACCAAGAATGGGTCGTTGGAAAGAGTTTGGCATCGCTTGGATCGACTTCAGAATTGGGTTCCCCAGCAGGGTTGAGAAAGGTGTTTCCCCAACAAGCGACTCTTTAGTCGAGTGGGTATCCCCAGCATTGTTACTCCCCAATTGGTAGCATCTTGCCAGCTTGGATCTTTTTTCCTAGCAGATGTGGGTGTGTCTGATCTCTCCATGTAGAGTTGACCCCTTAAGCAGAAAGTGTCTGTCATTCCCTTCTGCGCTCCCCACTGAGTTATATCCTCGTGGATGACGGTTGTTCCCGTTCCCTCCCACACATAATGGGATGGGTTTTCCCTAGTGAGTTCTTTCCTCATTAGGATGTCTTGGTTCAGTTTGCCTTTTTGGATCGATCTTGAATTGGCTTCCTTGTGGCTGTCTCCTGTTTTTCCCTGGGGCATAAATGGATAGTTGCTCACTAACCGGCACTCATTCATCTTATCCTCAGCGGAATTTGTTGGCCTCTACCTGCAAACTGGTAGTTGTAAGTCCTATCTTTGTGGTTTTCTACCCACTAGCCGGTAGTTGTAAAATCCCACTTTCATCCCATGGCGGAGATTGTTTGTTGGCCTCTACCTACAAACCGGTAGCTGTAAGTCCTATCGTCGTGGTTTTCTACCTACAAGCCGGTAGTTGTAAAATCCCACTTTCATCCCCTAGCAGAGGTAGCCTTTGTGGTTCATTCTGTTTGTTGGCTTCTACCTGCAAACCGGTAGCTGTAAGTCCTATCGTCGTGGTTTTCTACCCAGCTGGTAGTTGTAAAATCCCACGTTCTCTCCTTGTTATGGAGTTAACCCTCTGTGCTCATCCTAGTTGATGACGGTTTCTGTTCCCGTGGTTTTCTGCCTACAAACCGGTAGATGTAATCCCCTCTTTGCAGTTATCAGTACCCAGTTGGCGGTATTGATAGTCTTGTCTCCTCTGGATACTTGCCTTGATCAAGCAGTATTGTCCCCAGTGGGTCTTCTCCTTCCTTTAGGATATTTGCTCCGAGTTAGCAACTTTATCCTCTTTTGATTGGTCATCTTTTGCATACCTATTCCTGGTACCCTGATGCCTTTCTTTTCGGTCGTTTATCCATTTAACAACCTACAACCCGGTTATGGATAATCTTCCATGCGAGTGTATTATCTACGTTTTGACGGCTATAGATAATATGTCTCATGCACTATCTGGTCAGTCTTTTGATTGTTTTCTCCAGCAGAGTAAGATTCGTATTCCTTGTGGAATCGAATTTCCGTCCTTTAACAAGTTTGCTTTCGCTCTCTTCAGGATGATGTCGGTTGATTTATCCATTTAACAACCTACAACCCGGTTATGGATGATCTTCCATGCGAGTCTATTATCTACGTTTTGACGGCTATAGACAATATGTCTCATGCGCTCTTGGGTCGAAGTTTTGTCCTCCCCAGTCGAGTAAGATTCGTATTCCTTGTGGAATTGAATGTCCATCCTCTAACAAGACTGCTTTTCTAGCCCTCTTCAGGATGTTGAGTGTTTTGGAACACAAACCAATTCACGTTTTGGTCGGTCACCTGTTTTCTGCCTACAACCCGGCATCCTTGGTGTTCCTTCCTGTCTACTCTCTGTCATGACTATGATTCCCCTCAGAGTTTCCTCCTCTCCGTTGGTGTCGATAAACGTCGAGTTTTTCCCAATTATCCGTTGATGATTTGGTTGTGTTCACTCTTCCCTAGTGAAGTTTCCTCCTCTCCGTTGGTGTCGATAAACGTCGAGTTTTTCCTATGCGTCCGTTGGCGTATAGTTGATATCTTTCCCCACGGGGTCGTCCCCAGAAGAATCCTCCTCTCCGTTGGTGTCGATAAACGTCGAGTTTTTCCTAGCCGTCCGCTGATGTCTAGTTGCTTATTCCCTACAGATCATTTGGTAATACCATATGATTCCCCTCAGAGTTTCCTCCTCTCCGTTGGTGTCGATAAACGTCGAGTTTTTTCCTATTCGTCCTATGGCGTATAGTTGTACCCTTCCCCAAGTGGATCTACCTCCCCGTTGGTTTCGATAAACGTTGTGTTTTTCTCATTCGTCCGATGACGTCTGATTGTGTACCCTATTCCCATTCATTCATTAATGTCTGGTTGATTTCCCAACCAGAATTCCCAGTAGACGTCCTATTCGGTTTCCGGTTGTGGTGCCTTTCCCTCGTGAAGTGGCTTTCTCCTTCTCCCTTTCGTCCTATGACGTCTGGCTGAGTTTTCTCCTTCTCCCTTTCGTCCTATGACGTCTGGCTGAGTTTTCTCCTTCTCCCTTTCGTCCGATGACGTCTGGTTGAGTCTCCCTTTCGTCCTATGACGTCTGGCTGAGTTTTCTCCTTCTCCCTTTCGTCCTATGACGTCTGGCTGAGTTTTCTCCTTCTCCCTTTCGTCCTATGACGTCTGGCTGAGTTTTCCCCTTCTCCCTTTCGTCCTATGACGTCTGGCTGAGTTTTCTCCTTCTCCCTTTCGTCCTATGACGTCTGGCTGAGTTTTCTCCTTCTCCCTTTCGTCCGATGACGTCTGGTTGAGTCTCCCTTTCGTCCTATGACGTCTGGCTGAGTTTTCTCCTTCTCCGTTGGTGTCGATAAACGTTGAGTCTCCCTTTCGTCCTATGACGTCTGGCTGAGTTTTCTCCTTCTCCCTTTCGTCCTATGACGTCTGGTCGAGTCTTCCCATTCATCCTATGATGTCTGGTTACCTCTCCGTTGGTTTTGGTAAACGTCGAGTTTTTCCCATTCCGTCCGCTGACGTATGGTTGTATATCTCTTTCCATTCATTCGATGATGATTGGTTACCTCTCCGTTGGTCTTGGTAAACGTTGAGTTTTTCCCCATTTCGTCCGCTGACGTATGGTTGTATCTCTCTTCCCATTCATCCGATGATGTCTGGTTACCTCTCCGTTGGTTTCGGTAAACGTTGAGTTTTTCCCATTGCGTCCGCTGACGTATGGTTGTATCCTTTCCTGGTTATCCCCAGTAGGGTTGATTTACCTCTCCGTTGGTCTTGGTAAACGTTGAGTTTTTCCTAGTTGTCCGTTGACATCTAGTTGAGATTTCGGATCCCGGTCATTGTCGTCCGATTGTCTGGATGTGCTTGTGCTTTTGAAGAGAAGACAGAAGAATAAAAAGAAAAACAAAAGGAAGAAAAACAAGAAAAATTTCCCAGCAGTGCAAATTTCTACGGTTCTTGGTATTCAATCCCTGTTTACCCTGAAAGTCTGACAACCGTTGCTCTCATCCATTCGGGTTCCCAGTTGATTGAATAGGGGCAGCTGTAGCACCTCAAATTTGCACCCTACCATTGAATACATTCATTTCATGTTAGGTCATAGCATTAACAGTGTCCACTGCATAACATTGCATTGTCCATTTGCCCAAGTGCAAGCTCAATTGATGGATTGGGTCAGAATGATCAGGAGAATCAGTCAATCAAGCAAGTGAGTGCCATTTTCATTGGGACAAGGCCCTAGGGTTGATTTATCAAGCTCATATGGTCCAAGGATCATTTTGAGGTGGTTTGGCCAAGGGTTGGATGCTCAGAAGTCACCAGTCATTGTTCAGTCAACCAGAAACCCTAGAAAGTCAACTGTGGTCAACTGTGCCCGATTTTATGGATTGGAAGGTGGGAAATGGTTTGAAAGGCCTCATTCATGTCCATATGAGTCTCATTTGACATATCAAAGACCAAGGATGAAGATTGGGAGGTCAGACAGAAAATTTCCAAAAATAGCAGGTGACCTGTAATTTCAGCTGCCCAAAATGGAAACTTTTTCTCCTCAAAATAACTTCATCATACAAGCTTCAAATGGAATTTTGTCCAACATGAAAGTTGAAGATCTTGTTCTCACCTTTCCAAAAAGTCCAAGAACTCAAAAATCCCATGTGTGGTTTGCAAGATATGGCTCAGTGAATTTCAAAAAAAGACCCGTAATCAGGAGGCCATAACTTCCACATGGATTGTCCAAATTGCAAGTTCTTTATATGCACAAACTCCATTTAATATGTACTTTCATGGTGCATAATTGGATTTCTTTGAAAATGCTTCATGCAAAAGGCCATTTTTGAAGTGAAACAATTAAAAGTGAGGGGCAAAATGGTCCAAAATGAAAAGTATGAGGAATTTGGACATGAGACCAATTCTATCAGCTTCCAAATGATATTTGCAACTTGTTCAAAGTGAGAAATTGCTGCTACAATGCTTCTAACCATTCCAAGGGCATAAGAGCCAAAATGCACATAAGCTCATTTTTGCTAAATCTCATTTTTCACTAATTGGGATTAACTTGGATTAAGAGATTCATATATATACTTAATCTCTAACAGAATTGCACGGGTTAATCATTTTTCTTCACAGTCTAACAGAATATCAAAGCAAATTCTCTCATCTCTCTCATTTTGCTCTAAACACTTTTTGCTCATTTTCATCAAGATCTTTTCATTCTTTGTGCATTTTCTCCGTGAATTCTCAATCTGCAGGTGATATCAAGTTTCTGTTGAGCAAGATTGAGGCGAAATTGAAGCCAATTCGCAGCTGCTACAAGGTGGTTCTTCCATGGCAGTTAGAGTAATCCGTTGATTCAAGCGTATTCGAGCTGGATTGGCATCATCATTCACCTTCTACAACTATATTCCTCCTCTGTTTCACATTGTGGAGTTCGAAATCGCACGGAATCGGCACTGCATTTCAAGAAAGGTTGGGAATCGAATCTTGCATTTGTCTCAATTATGTTAGGGATTTGGTAGTATGTTCATTGTAGAGTACGCCTGAGCTTGTAGATTGTAATTTCGTGTTGAATTGGATGCGTTATCTTCGATTGAAATTTGTTTGAGTTATTTTCTTTCCATCGATTCGCTCCACACGTTAATTTATGGACGAAAGTGTATGCATAATCGTGATCCTGAGTTTATGCCGGTTCGATCGGTATATAGATTGTAGATTTTCGTCAACATTCGATCAAAACCTAAAATCTGCAGATGAAGAACATGAAGGAAGACGATGAACTTCAGATTTTCTGGAAATTTCTGCTCGTAGATCCGCTTCAGTCCCTTTCCCTTTCGAATTCGTGTTTTGGAGCGCCAGAACCACTAGAACAGCGCCACCTCATCTAAACTGGACGCAGCGTTTTGGTTGTGGATTTAATTATTACGATTATGCCATTTCATCCAAATTAGTTAAATAAATTCGTTATATACCTTAAATAAATATTTCATAAATTCAATAAAACTTCTAAAAATCATAAAATGACCAATAATCATCCAAATAATTCAAGACTTTTTTTGTTGGACTCCATTTTTAATCTAGTATTTTTTAGACATAGAAATTAAAATTGTGCTTGGTAGAAAAATTAAATAGCATAAGGATGTTCACAACATGTACAAATTGCATATGTTTCACTATTTTAATTATAAAATCATCATGCATAATCCAAATGACTTGAAATTTTAGGTGTAGATTCTTAGCACTCTTCTGGAATTTTTGGTATATGATTTGTATTTTTTGGACCTCTGGTCTTTTAGATATGATTTATTGAACTTGAGTGTGGAAATATGTGACACAATATGATATGTTGAGTTCCCTGATTTTTTAGCCATGATTCCCCTTGGCCTATGGCCTTAATTTTTTGCATGAGATGTCCTTACTATGTTAACATTCACTAGGATTTTTCGTGGATTTTTATAATCCATTTCTTAATTGATTAGGATTTTTGAGTGCTGCCTAGCATTTTAGGGCTTTACTTGTGTAACCTTTTGTATATATGTTGCCATATCCTCATACCTTACCCTATGATAATGAAAATTGGTAGAGTGTTTCTTAACACATTAAGCTACAAATTGGCTTTGGTCCCATCCATTTACCATTTAATGCCACTGTTTACCATGTGATTGAAGTTAGCATACATTTTGTAGCTTCATTTGATTGTGTTTTTGCATGCCTTGTCATGTTGAATTAATTCCCATAGTTCCACTAGGCCAAATTGTATGAAAATTGACATGTAGCTTGTTGAATGTCCTCTGTTTAGGATATAATTTTTGTGGAATTTTCCATGCTGTTTTGATATTTTTTTGGATGTAATCATTCTGGTTGTCCATATGTGATTCTACATTGCTTACTTTGCCTTAATTTGTGCATAAATTGAAATAGGTGTATAGTTTGGATATGGGACCAATTGGAGTCCCTTTGTAATTGAAATATCTTGGTTTTGATCATGATTGGCTTGCTGTTTTAAGATTTTTCCCTCCTTTGGACCCTAGGCTTGGCCTAGTGGTCTAGTTACTTATGTTTGAGCTTGACTTTGACTTTTTAGGTTAAAAAGCTAATGCCTTAAGGAGGTTGATACATGATTGAGTTGAATTCATTTGACTAATTGTTTGTTTTGTAGGGCTTGGTTCACTTGACCTTTGTGCTAGGCACATGATGTACATCATTGTTTGATTGTTGATTGATTCTTAATGTTGTTGTTTTGTTTATGTCGGGATGCTGATTCTGTTTGACTGTTTCCAGGTACCCCTAGTTGCTCAGTTCTCTTAAGAACTTGCATTGCTTTGCTTATAAGCAATTGGCATTGAGGTATAGAACCTTCTTCTTCATGTAGTCTGGAGACCCGGCTGTTATTTGGCCGGGCAAACTGTCTGAAGTCCTCCTAAAGAGGCAATGCTTGTGTATGTTTATATTTGTCCCAAGCAGGAAAAGTCCTCATTTGAGGCAATTGGTGGAAGGTAGGGATAAGCAATCTATCCCCCACTAGTCTGTGAGTCTTCTCCTTGCTCCCATTACATGGTTGTAGCATTGAGATCCAAACCCAAGATCTATCGAGTCTAATTGGGGAAAGAGTTCCATCTTTCTGAACTCCCCCACATTCTTATATTTACATGCTCTCTCTGACCAGAGATAGAAGCAATGAGGCACACCCCTCATCACCTTTCATCTGGCTTCACCTTAGCCCCTCAATGGCAAGGTTAAGAGCTAACCTGACCCCGATACAGAGGCTTGTTTGTTGAGGTTGATATGACCCCTCGACTAAAGCCTAGCCCTGATGTTTGAGCCCCTTGTTGGTGTGTTTATTTCATGCTGTATATGTTTGTGTAGTGTGATTGTATCCCCTAGGTTTGCTAGACTCCGCGTAGTCTCGTTTGCATGTCAATTAAGGTAGCACGGTTCCTTCGTATAGGACTTCCTTTCTTGCTTGAGCTTTCCTAAAACACAAACAAACATTATCCCCTCTTAAGGATATGTCCACTCCTTCTACTACAGGTGAGTAAGTCTCCCAAGGTCGAGCATCCGGTAGATTGCGCAGTGACGTCGTCCACTTAAAAAATACAAACCAACAGGAATAGTTTAGCCGAACTACGGCAACTCTGATTCTCATGTCCAGATGAGATACGTAGGCACGAGATGCGATGTCTTGTCGAGTTTGACTAACAACTAACATTAATGCTTTTCTCTCGCCCTCGTTGCGATTGAGACCTCCCCTTTCTCTTGCCTTGGTTGCAATCGAGACCCTTCTTCTTGTTGTGTGCTTGGAAGCTGATGTAAGTCCATCGAGTGGCATTCGGGTTCCAGTGTGAGTTCGTTTGGTTCGGATGCTGATGTAAGCCCAGTGATTGGCATTCAGGCTCCACGTTTGCCTCCTTGTGTGTGTTTTGGTTCGGATGCTGATGTAAGCCCAGTGATTGGCATTCAGGCTCCACGTTTGCCTTTGCCTGTGTTTGTTTGTGTGCGTGTTAGCCGAGCTACGAATGCTCTGATTCTCCTTCGTCCAAAGGAGATACGTATGCATAGGATGCGACATCCTAGCGAGCATGTGTCGTTTCCCCAGTCCGAACTACTTAGACTCTGATGTCTATGCTTGATAGACTAAGTAGGCCCAGGATGCGATATCCTGCCGAGTCAGTTTCAGTCTGTTTTCTTGTGTCTCCTTCAGCCAGTGTGTGTGTGAGCAGTGTTTTTAGCAACCAATTTCCTTCCTATTGTGCGTGGATCCCGTCGAGTACGACGGATGCGTAGGGGTGCTAATACCTTCCCTTCGCATAACCGACTCCCGATCCCATTCTCTTTGGTCGCGAGACCATGCTTTTTCCAGGTTTACTCTGAGCGTTTCCTTTCCCTC
Organism: Lathyrus oleraceus; assembly: GCF_024323335.1. NCBI lineage: Eukaryota > Viridiplantae > Streptophyta > Magnoliopsida > Fabales > Fabaceae > Lathyrus > Lathyrus oleraceus. Next base: position 233,510,175 of record NC_066583.1, on the reverse strand, counting down.
TTTTGGGATAAATAACACACGGTGGCGGCTCTGTTGTTCTTGTTTTCCCGTCGGTTTTTCGCGTAATGCGACAGTATGTTTATATGTTGATGATATACTGCTGACTGGAAGTTCTGAACAGGAGATAGCCAAGTTCAAGAAAGTTCTGATGAATGAATTCGAAATGACTGATCTAGGCAAAATGACATACTTTCTAGGGATGGAGTTCAGATACTCTGAGAAAGGTATTATTTTGCATCAGCTCAAGTATGAATTAGAAATTCTGAAGAGATTTAATCTGAAGAATTGTAAGATTGCTGTCACACCTTCTGATACAAATCAGAAACTGGATTCTGACTCTGATGGAAAGGATGTGGACGCTACAACCTTCAAATAGTTGGTTGGTTCTCTGAGGTATTTGTGCAATACCAGACCTGATATTTGCTATTCAGTTGGGATGGTTAGTAGGTTCATGAGTAAACCTAAGTGGTCTCATTACCAAGCTGCTGTCAGGATTCTGAGGTATATCAAGGGAACTCTGAAGTATGGAGTATTATTTCCTTCTGGAAGAAAGGATGAGTCAGAACTTCTGAGTTATTCAGATTCTGATTGATGTGGAGACAGAGTTGACAGAAGAAGTACGTTTGGGTACTTATTCAAATTTCTGGGAGGTCCCATTTCTTGGTGTTCCAAGAAGCAACCTGTTGTGGCGTTGTCAACTTGTGAAGCTGAATACATTGCAGGTGTTGTTACTGCATGCCAAGCTGTGTGGATTCTGAATCTATTGCAGGATCTGAAGATTAAAGTAAACAAACCTCTGAAGCTGATGATTGACAACAAGTCTGCAATCAATCTTGTCAGAAACTCAGTGATGCATGGGAGAAGCAAGCACATTGAGACCAAGTATCATTTTCTGAGACATCAAGTTCAGAGGGGAGTGTTAGAAGTTGTACACTGCAGCACTCAGAAACAGTTGGCAGATGTTCTGACGAAAGCTATCAAGACTGATCAATTTCTCAGATTAAGGGATGGAATTGGTGTTACAAGTTTTGATGGAATATGAATTAAGGGATGGTATTAGAAGTAATTCATATTTATTAGTTGTACTATTTTCTTAGCCCCTAAGTTTGTTAGAGGGTATTTTAGTATTTTATCCTATTCTAGTAACCCTAGTTTTAGCTTATAAATAGGGTGACAATCATTGTAACTTTTATCATGTTTTGTAGCCGTCATTCTTTTAATAGAATATTTCCATTCATTCTACCTTTGCACCAACATATATAAGCCCACTATCCATATTAAAAAATCTCCAAAATGACATTGTTGGATATCGAACACAGGTCTTTAAATTATTTCACTACCGTTGTTTATTAAAATTGTGGTGATACCGTTGTTTATTACAATTGTGGTGATTTGTAGCGTGATTTCCAATTTATTACCACGGCCAGTAGACCGTGGTTGTAAGTAGCCCACTCACAACCACATGCTACTTTACTACGGACCATCAACCATGATTATATCTCTTTAATAACCATCGTAAAATATGTTATTTGTAATAGTGTAACACCTCAGAAGATCGAGTATAATTGAAAACCTATTATACAACTGATGTCAGGAGAAAATAACAACTTTATAGAGCGTCCAACTCTTTCATGCCCTAGCAAGGCCTTTAACCACAGACTCGGGCCTATCCTCCCGCTACCCAGTTAAGCGAAACAAAAGTATCATAAGTCGATCTCATGAAGAACCCACCTAATGGATCCATACTTCAAATCCAAAAAAAAAAAATTGTCACCATTTTTGTGTCTCCAATAATATTGATTCTGCTGAATTATGCTAAATATGAAATCATGCATTTAGCCCTCCTCTCTGAGGAGCATGTATTAGTTAGGTTTAGCGGAACATGACTTGACTACATGCGGTCCCTCTGCAAGCCTCATGTTCCATACATGGGCCTGAAAAGTTGTGATTGGGCTGTTGAAAGGATCAACCAGAGCAGCGTCTTTTGCTTCAAAGGAATAAACTGAGAGGTTGCTTTGATAATTTCATTAAACACATAGTTTGCATCTGCACCCTAAATAAAGAATAAAATAATATTAGAACAAGAATATTAAAGTTGATGAATGGCTAAACATATACATATATTAAAGTTGATATTTGGAACCTGATTGTATATTTACATTGTATGGTTAGAGAGGTGAATGAGAAGTGGGCGAACATCATCGGCAATGGTAAAGGGTTTGGCCAGTTATTACCACATATATTGGCTAACGGTGGCACAGGGATATCATCAAAGGGATGTGCAGAGCATAATATATATGTTAAGTTAGAGAAATACAAAATTGAAAGTAAAATTAAGGAAACAAACAATGCAATAGATTGAGAGAAACACACAGTTACGTTACGAGAGCGGTCCTCGTAGTCAGTCACGGCCTTTTCTACTTCCTCTTCTATATTTAATCTGTGCCTTATTCTTATACTCAAACCGCGAACAAGAAAAAAGGTAAGGATTTGAGTCATAGTTATACCTATAGAAGTCACTCTCCACTAAATCTTCAATGCGTTTCAAACTCCATGGGTCTGGTTCCCATTCCAATTCAGAATTGGCTTCTGATTCTGATTCCCCTTCTGCTTCCGGTTCAAATTTCGGCTGCTTCTCTATTTCTAAGGAGCTTTTCAGGGAAGGTTGTGTGACGCCAGGAAAGAGGGTATCTGATTCTATCGACATCAGTAAGCAAGAGACAAAGGATAAGAAATCACGATTCACTAAAACCTAACCGAGAAATCATAATTCACATAAACCAAACCGACCAAACCTCTTTATAATAAGAAGAAAAAGCTGTGAGTTGTTTTATTTTATTTGAGATCTTCTATATTTACTCCGTGGTTAAATAACAAATCCTACGTAGATTTTCTATTATTAGTAGTAGTAAATAGGATATGCACTATGTCAACCAATTACCGTCATCTATCTCTTAATGACATGATATAGTTGAATAATGAATTTTTATTAAAGGATAGTATAAAATTATTTATTATTATTATTATACATTCCGGAAAATTATGTTGACTCGTCGATGTGTAAAATCATAAGAAGTTATTGAGGAAGTAGGAATGTTTCGAGCGCAAGCCGGACAATAGTTAGAGCTAGAATACAGATTTAAAATATATGAGATATAGCTCGGCCTGCAAAGTTATCCTATTGCCGGGTTGGAGGTCCTGATGGGCCGAGATTGTGAGTCTCGTGTCGTCGGGTGATGAATCCGGACAAGTCGGGATAATAGTCGAACCCGAGGTCACCACCTGGAAACGGTTGCGGAAAGTGAAAAGCCATAACGTCGCCATAATGAAATGGGTGTTATCGGTCATTAAGAAGTAAAATTGAAAGATGAGGTGACCACGATTTCTAGACTTTGAATGAGGGAGGAAAAATAAAGGGCTCTTCATGATTACTAGGGGTGAGGAATGGGCCTATATAAAAGGCACAAGGAAAACTATCCGAAAGGAAAAAAAAACATTTTTGACAAATGCTTAACTAGTCAATTTCAAAAACAAAGTAGTCAATTTTACTATGTAATGAGTGTGGATGATGATAGTTGTTTACATTATGTATTTTGGATTGATGCGAGATGTCAGACTGCGTATAAATATTTTAGTGTGAAGTCATAACTTTTGACTCCACTTATTTGACAAATAAATATGACATGCCTTTTGCCCATTTTGTTGGATTATGCTCAATTATCAAACGAGGATACTAAAACTTTTACTTGGATGTTTAACACATGGTTAGAATGTATGTGGACGTGCACTAAATACTATAATTAAGATTGTCTTTCTGAAAGATTGTCTTTCTGAAAGCTCGAGATATAGCAATGAAAAATACAATTAAGATTGTCTTTCTGAAAGCTCGAGATATAGCAATGAAAAATACAATTAAGATTGTCTTTCTGAAAGCTCGAGATATAGCAATGAAAAATACAATTAAGATTGTCTTTCTGAAAGCTCGTCGTCGTTGATGTTTATGGCATTTAATGAAAAAGATTCTTGAAAAGTTAGGTAGCCACTCTAATTATGAGTCTCTCAAAACATTTTTGCATAACATTGTATATGACTCTTTAAGTAAGAGTGATTTTACAGAAATGTCTCCCGGAATTAGAGAAGATAGTTTAGTTCAAAGTCATGTGACTAGAATTCTTGACCATACAATGGCTCGAAGTAAATGGCGTTCTCCTTCAAAAAGAAAAGCTTCTAAAGTTGATCAATTTGAAAAGAAGAAACTTATTAGAAAGAAAAGACAAAATAGAAATCAGAAGAGTGCAAATAATCAAAGTCAAGAAGTGCAAATAATCAAAGTCAAGAAGAAAAGGTTATTTGAGTTACTCCTTTTTATTTTATATATATTAACGTTCAGACGGGCACGCGCTTTTTTTAATGCGCACAGCAGAAAAAAAATATATATTTGTTTTTCTTTTTATGAGGTTTTTATTGTAGGTCGCATTAAAAATAATATTATTACATTTTGAAAATGGTAAATAAAGATATTCAAAATTATATCGAAGCATGCAATGTAATATTGATACTATGTAATCAATGACGTTCTTTAAGAGGAATGTCGAACATGAAATCTCTATTCGAAGTATTTTCTTTTTCCCTGCAATTGTTTTCCGTAGTAAAGAAAAAATGTAAGACTCTTAAATTAGAATTTTTTTAGAGAAAAAGATAGTAAAATTAATAGTAAGTAATGTAATCAAGTTTTTGTTTATCTTATAAAGATTCGAATCAATTCTTCGTACATCCCTTTATCAATGCGCTCTTGAGATTTAAAAAACTACAAATACACGACGAAATATCATATCATCAAAGAAATACATTCATAACATTTGACTCATTTGAATATAATATGGTTTATTGAGACAAAAGTAATACCTGGAGAATGGAGATACTTTGTTTTAGTCTAGACTTGGTAGAACAACAATTATGACTTGTTTCTGAATTACCTGGATTTCTGATAAATAAGGAAAACAATGGACTTAGTAAATATATATGGTTTTATTTACATAAAGCACAAATAGCAGTTAAATTCATGCATTCAAAAATAGTTTAGAGTAAAAATATTCTTAAATGAATTAAATAAAAACCTCTCCATCCTTTGAGATATTATTTCTTTTTTCACCATTTTCCAAAGTTGTGTTTGATCTGTTATCACTGTGGAGCTCCAACCGATAGAGTAAATTTTTAGACGTTTGACTTGTTTCAATAAGGATGATAAAAATGTTAGTGAAAGAGTTATGAAAATGAAAGAAACAATTTTTTATACGTATTGCGAAAAAGGTAAATACACCTTATTGTCGAGTTTGCCGATGGATGAAATACTTTGTTCATCCTTCCATGTGTTTCATTTATCTTCAAAGTCTGCTATCTAAAATTTATTGCATAAGAATAGTGAGAATAAGTATAACCCAATTGATATCTAACATTAAAGCATAAAATAAATGATTAAGTATAACTTACTTTTATGTCGAAGCAAGTTTCAACATTTTTTCTTCTCAACTCCTTACATAATTGAAAAATCTCATCGTGTTCTAGTTTGGCTGTATATCTTGAGTTTAAGAATTATTGTTGGTATAAATTATGATTATCTCCTTCAACCTTGTCAAATGAAAACAAATTATGTTCTTCTCCTGGATACTGGTCGATAATCATATCATTCAATTTCTAGACATCATCATTTGTTGGTGTTAAAATAGCTCTTTGTACCATATATAGGGCATCCCAACCATGCAATTCTAAATTAGGAAAAATATGTTGGATAAGTACTTGTGTGGAATGTTCACCTTCCCATGGGATTGCAATATATAAAGGTAACCTCACCATGTCATCTGGTTTGGTAGGTTCAACACCATCACTAATACGAATAAGAAATTCTGCAAACCCTTGATCATGCAATGGTCGCATATTTTAACGCAAATGCAAAATCTTGGTATGATTCCATAAATGAGACTGAACAATACATGCTGAAATCATTTGTACCTTAGTACCTTTTCTTACAACAGGAAGAACTTGACGAAAATCTCCCCCCATGATCAGAACTTTTCCACCAAATAGAGCATTGTTGCTACAAATGTCTTGTAATGACCGATCTAAGGCTTCCAAACAATTTTTTTTGTCATTGGTGCTTCATCCCAAATTATTACGGCAGCAACTCTAATGAGATTTACAAGATCTTTTTTATTTTGAATACCACAAATGGAACTCGGTTGTATATCAATAGGTATCTTAAATTGAGAGTGTGCAGGCCTACCACCGAGTAATAATGTTGCAGCTATACCAAATGATGTAGTTGCTAATAGAATTTCTCCTCTACTTCTTAAACTTGCCATTAATGTTCTATAAAGGAATGTTTTACCTGTTCCTCCTGGACCATCAACAAAAAATACCCCACTGTGTTTTTGAACAATTACATTCATAATGGTGTTGAATGCAAACACTTGATCATTATTTAACTTAGCAACATATTCAATATCTTCATTGGGGATATTAACCGCTAACTCCTCTTGTATGATACTTGGAATTTCACCTCTGTCTATTGTATTAGGAGGTAAAGATGGGAGATCATAATCTTCAATTTTTTTACCGTGCAGGTTTAAGAGTTCATTCAAGTCCTTCAACAACATATTAGTTAAGTCTGATTCCACAACATTGTTAGTTGTTTGATAATCCTCTACCATATGTGTAAAAAACTCATTCCAAAGGCCTATAACATCAATAAGTTCACAAAATATTAAAATCTCCACGAATAACCTTCGTAAAGCATATGGCATTCGGAGACTCGTAACCTCAACCAAACAATCACGAATATTATGATCAATCTCTAGAAATCCCCTATCCTCGGCTGATTTTTTGAATGTATTGAAAGTTGTGCCATTATTTGTAAGAAGATATTCCTAACTGGTTAGAATTGTGACATGAGATAGAAACATTCGCAAGTAAAACTTATCTCCCTCTGAAGGTGATACCGTATAGATTCTCCCGATAATTTTTCTTGTTGACCATCTATGATGCCATTCCATATCCGGCTTGTTCCAACAATAATGCTCTGGAATCTCTCTATACATATACTTTCTTGCTTGTGGATCTCGTAGATTCAATGCAAAGAATTGTGTGAGCATTGTTTTGGAGTTACGTTCATTATTTAACACATCTGCAATTTGCTGATGATCATAAAAGCGCACTTGATGGCGGTTCGGCAAGTGGATTTGTAATCTTTCAACCGAAGGATATAATCGGTAAAGAGTGAATCGAAATATTTTCCATAATGCCTCGGGAGCACAAATCCATCTTGCATCAACATATTGCTGAACTTCATCCATGTATGATCCTTTATGAATCTCCATAGCCACACGATCAGGGCCATTATACACATATTTGTATAGATACTTGATACTTTTAATGCTACTATAAATCTCTACATTGATATGACAGTCTTACTTTAACAGTAACCAAGGGTTATAAGGAACCACCCATCTATTATCAATAGACCTATCTCTACCTAACGATACAGACTCATCAAACCTTCTCATATACTCGGGATATGAGTCAGTGCCTTGACGTGTTTCATCCAAGAATTGTTTGGGATACCTTTTTTTACAATGTCCGTCTTTCATACATGGAGACTTTTGGTTGATTATGTCGTAAGGTCTGTGGATCATATGTCTTGCAACAGCTTCATGCAACTGTGGTTCACATTCTAATTTAGGTATTTCTGCTCTTACCATACTATCATAATCTTTTGGGTCACGTAACTTGTTGTTACTTTCTAAGACCAACAACATATGCACATACGGCAGTCCTCGCTTTTGAAATTCAGTGACATACATGTAGCTTTTAACTTTACCCAAGACTCCTTTATTAATGTCATCATCCTTCAATTTCTTGAATTTCGAACAACATATTCTTGTTAGAAAATCTGGACGATCTTGTGGTGTTTGAAAAGGCAAAATTTCTGATGTTATCTCACTCCAAGAAGGATTACATGTCATTGTTAGAAAAGTATCTGGTTTACCGCCATTAAGAACAATAGCCATGTCATCTTCATAACGTTGTGTCATGTCTCGACGACCGCCAATAAATGATGATGGCAATATTGTTCTTTTTCCAATGTTCTCTACAACGATTCATGAAATGCATTAGTATTAGAATACATGAATGATTAGCATTAGAAGTACAACTAATTATTAATCTAAAACTGTATATTTATGCTATATGAATTTGTACCTGCATTAGTTTCACCAACATGCAAAGCATCATGTAAACCTTGATACAATTCAGAACGTATATCACTTTGGTGCTCTTTAATCCACCTTAATCTCCCTGATTCAATTTTGACATAATTGTCTACAACATATTGTTGCAACAGTCGACCCGCATTTAACAACATTGATTGATCATTTGGGCGAATCTACAGTTGATTGAAAAAAATGTCGGTGCTAAATGTAAAGTTTTTTAAACAACGCTTAGCTAAGTAGACTATCTACTAAAATTAATCCAAATTTACCTGAAGCATGCAACTGTAATATGCTCGACATGACATTCTTCGTCCATTGCACTTTGTTGTATTGACGTCCCAACCATGCGTCCCAAATGGAAACAATACAGGTTATTGCAAAGGATCATAATATCCCTTTGTCTCTTGAACTTTCTTGATATTTCCATCACAACGAATGACATTAATATCCCTTCCATAATCCATAGAATCTGCATCACATCCAACAATATTTGCCGCAACTTGTTCAGTAGTTGGAAGATTGTATTGATGGTGATTATTTGGACGCTCCTTAAGTATGAGGCTACATTCACTGATATTTAGAAGTATTGACAGTTGCTTGAACCTAATTACAAAAGGATTAAACTGATGGAGCATTTTCTGTAATTTGTGAACTACATTTTGGTGCAGCTGTGGATTTTCCTGCATTCTATTATGTAGCTCATTATCGGTGTCGTAGATGTATAGTTGTAAGAAACGCGGCCTGACACCCTCATTTGGATAGAAACCTCCTATGTTATGGTAAAAAGCACCTTGAGCACGAAATGTGTATATACCACGACCAGATGCAAGAATATTCCCATCAACGTAAACACCAATTGAAGTGAATGAAAGCACATGGTTATAACTTTGAATATGTTGCCTGAAATGATTTCCTTCAGCCGAACCATCCAAAAATAATTGTTGCAATTCTATAGGAGCATCAACTCGTGAGAATGATACATTTCCACCATTACAGCACGTGTCACGTGATTCATGATGAAACAATCTTGCATTGCAATGTCTATAGGTAATTGGATGAGGCAGCCAGGATTTTTCCATCATCATATTATTTTTGAAATTTCAAGCAATATTATGCTTTGCTCGAAAAGCATGTCCTGATTCTACAGGCAGGAGTTTGATATTGATTACTAAATATTATCTAAAATCTAAAATACAAACAAAAAATGTACACAAGATGCCTCAATTATTATATTTTAATATTGCATGATTTTAAATTTTATGTCACATGAGCAAATGCTACATTTATTTGAAGCAAAAAATTTATGAACATACCTTGAGGACGACGTGATAATGCACCATTTTCTCTTGCATCCATGTTAACATATGATATTACTGCATCCCCCAAAGCTTCATCAACATCCATATCATTAGATACAAAAATTATAATTAATATATATACATTTGTAAAAATTAATACTGGCATACTTAGAACTAATATCAAATTATAATTAATATCAAATTGACTCATGTTGTTTCATTGATTAGGTGATGTGCAATTATAATCTGCAGGTTTAAATACATAAAATGAGATATGACGAAAGCGAACAAAATTATGGAATGTAATATATAATGTATATATTGATCATCATCAACCAAGTGCAACATCATTAACATGTGTAATTCTACTTGGGTCAGCTTCACTGTCATGAGTTCCTTGAAAGTGTGATCTTGGAAAAGTCATATTTGTAAAATTTTGAAATTGAACTCTCAACTGACTGTTTATAGGGCGAGATGTTTGAGCTTGTTTCTCTTGCTCTTTTCGCCGCCTATATTTTCACGTCGTCTCGACAAGTTGTTTCCTCTCTGCTCGTTGCTCATATTTTGTCTCCTCTTCCTTATATTTTCGGTCCTTCTTGACCTTTGTTGTTGACTTGATATTTGACGGGTATTATTTTCCATTTTATGAATGTAATTGTCAACTAGAAACTATACCAAATCATCTGCAAAAACAATTGATCAAAAACCGATATATCATCAGAAGATGATTTGACACGAATTTTCTTCTCTCTAACACTTTCTATTCCCTCACATTTTAAATTTTTTTTATCTCTTTTGGTTACTTTTCCAGAAACTTTAAATTATTTCAGTAACTTCAATTGAGTTATGCATCTTTTTCATGTTCCTGCATTAAACTTTGAGGATTTTTATAAGAACAACACACAATTTCAAGTATACTATAAATTTAAATATGTTTGATTTCCGCAAATAACCTATTTTGTGCTTTTTAGTCCTAATATGTTGCATGACGTACATAAATATTGATAAATTGATGTTAACGTTAACACTACAACAGATGAAGTCATAATATAAGAATTTAATTATTAAAAGTGAAATAATTATAACTAGGTATCAGCGATATTTTTTAGTGAGATTTCATTTCCGTTTTTTTCACATAATATTGAATTTGCGCATTCAAAATAATTTTAATAATTAAATTACGTACTTAATAATTAAATTATGTCCACTTAATCTAATACAGTTAAAATACATTAAATATATCACTTATGTAATAATTATGTAATATATTATTGTATTACACTTTATTTAAAATACGTTAAAATAAGTGTTGTAGTGAATAAAATGAGTTTATTATTCAAGTTATAAAAATATATTAAAATAAGCATTACACTTTGTACTTAATAAATTTTATTATTTTAACATTTAACTTCTTGGTCAGAGAAACAAAATAAAGTTCACTATTCCCTCGTTATAATGAAGTTTTGAAACCATTATGAGGCGTTATATTGTAATTTCGAATTTATTATATATAATATTCTCAGTTCTTTTTAAATGGTTTTATCAATTCAGTTTTTATTTATTATGGTAATAAATAGTTATGAATGTACATTAAGAATGTTTAATAAGTTTTCCCTCAATAAACTCTCACTATTAAATATGATTAATATATTATCTTTCAAGTTAATAAAAATTGCCAGATGAAAATAATAATACAATATGTGTTTTTCTAATTTTTTTCTTCTTCATCTCTACTCTAATATTTTACTATATATTATTTTCTTCTTCATCTCTACTCTAATCTTTTACTATAAATCATCTTCTTCATACATATCTTATTGATTTTTTAAAATATTTTTTAAGTTGTTTCAAATTAAGGTTGTGCAGAGATTTTTAAGGTTGCTAGAGAGTAAAATAATAAAATTATTGATTATAACTATACTTCTTCTTTTACGATCTTTACCATTTTTTTATTAATTTATTTTGCTTTTGTTTTCTTTTTTATGAATATCATTAATTAAGAATGAAAGAAAATGAATTACTATTTTCTATGATGGATCTGTATGAAGCTTCTATTCTCTTTTTTCTTCCATCCATATTGTTTATGTGTACTATTATCTATGTTGAAAAAATAAAGAAAGAGTCACACCAAAAAAATATTATATTACTACTCCTGTCAATGCAAATAAACAATATGATAGATAATATTACTATTTTTTACGGTGATCTTGATTAAAGGATAAGAATGGAAAAATACTAGAGTCACACCAAAATCAAAATACTATAGTATTCAATACAGTATGTTCAAGAAACAAACAAAGAGTAAAATGCATTTATTCAATTATTTCAATAAGTGTCAGAAACTATAGTATTTAATTGTGATCACATATCAAACACAAATTTTATAGTATTTTAAGTTATGAAAATACTATAACCTATATTTATTTAACGATGATTACAAAATATTTTAAAATTCAGATGAATTTTTTTTTATTTTTAAAATATTTTTTAAATTGTTTCAAATTAAAGTTGCTAGAAAGTAAAATAATAAAATTATTGATTCTAATTAGACTTATTTAACAATGATTACAAAATATTTTAAAACTTCATGTGAAAAAAAATTTGTTGGTTAATTAATGTGTTTTTTTTACACAATTACTGCATTTATAAACTTTAGAATTTTAACATTGAATTCAATCTTTTTTTTTTCTTTTGTCATTCAAACTTACCTTTAATATTTTTAAATTTATAATTCATATTTCATACCTATCTTTTACTATAATTTATTTTCAAAATAAAGATTATATCAAATTATGAAAATATATTAAAATAAGTGTTGCGGTGAAATAATAATTGTTTTAATATAAGTTTCAAATTGTGAAAATAATTATTAAATTATTACCGCATATTTTATTACGCACAATTATTAATCATTACAGTATTGAATTACCCATTTAATTAGTATAATGTCATATTTTAATAATTATTTTCATAATATGAAACTTATATTAATTTAAATTATTTTAATAATGCGTAATAAACTTTGTATTACAATAATTAAATTATTAATGAAATAATGGTTGATCTAATACAATTAAATTATCACCCGCTTCAAAATATTAGAGTGTATAATCGTTATGGGCATTAAAAATTTAATTAAAAATATAGTTGGTTGATCCTTATTTTCTTGTCTAATTACACTCATAATGATATTTATGCAAAGTTTATGTACATCGGACTTGGATATTGGATGGTTCTTGTTCTTACTATTAATACAACTACCGGAATTTTCTATGTAGCAACTTCTATTCATGCTAATGTTGTTTGGATGACTTTGATGTTTCTTTTAAAATAACCATATTTTTTAAAACAAATTCACAAAAAATAAGCTTTAACAAAGTTAACTCAAAAGTAGTGACAATGAGAACAAATTAAGTTACTCCATCGTTATAAAATAAATGAATCATAACGAAAACTTCAGTGTTGCTTTCGAAATACGGAAATCAAAGAAGTAATAGATAGAAGTTAGAGTTTCGCATACCTTTAAGAAGTTTCTGACACGGCGGTTCAATCATGAGGGCTAGCTGTTGGAGGTATCAGCGGTGATGTCGGAAGTTCAGCGGTGCTTTTGATTATTGTCGTCACTGGAAAAAATGAAAAAATGGAAAAATAAAAAATAGAAAATTATAAAGAAAAATAATTGAAAGAAAACTATAAATGAAGGTATAACAAAAGTGGTTAAGGAAAACATTTGGAAAGGGTAAATTTGAAGTGTAAAAAGAAACAATTTTCCATCTTTAAGTGAGAAATAAAAATCTATCATAAAAAATCTCATCTAAATCATTATTAAAACTCTTGATAGAAATAAAAAAAAATGATGAAACATATGATTGAATTAACCATCTATTAACATGTAAAATTGATTCTTTTGTGACAAAAGTAATTGGAGGCTAAACTTGTTATATATTTTACCATTACACATTCATTGTATAATAGTCCAAACTCTAAAATTTAAACAAATTTAAAATTGAAATAAAAGATGATAATTTTTCAAACAACAAAAATATAAAATCGATTATATAAATAAATATAAAATTGATATGGTGGTGGTTGGATTTACCTTCTATGAATAAGCCTAAATATTAAAATTTAAGAACACAAATTCACTTTTAATCTAATCTTACTCCTGATGACTCTCAAGACTTGCAAATTGATATGGTGGTGGTTGGATTTATATAGTGAGTATAAGCCCTCATAATAACCGCACATTTGGAAGAAAAAAACTGTATTATATAGTGGGGATCAGAGTAATATTTAACGTGACAGTAATATATGAAGTATAATTGGATGATTGTGTTTTATCAAGTTTCCACCAACATTGAATGAATCCACTTTTAATTCTGTTTCCACAAATTCCACCAACTCTAGTAGTTACGTACATTTTGATAGATTTATAATAAAAGTGAAAAAATAAACTCTGAAAATTAAATGTGATAGTTACATGCGATTACCGTAATTTAGAATTAATTATCATTCACTTAATAAAAACTGCACCAGGTTAAAAGTATTTTTTTTAAAAACTAAATAAGTTAGTATTTCAAAGGCTAAAAATGGAAATGAAATTAGACCAGCCCAAAATCTCTTATCCCTTTATATATAGTTACTGATATATGTCCTATATGTTAGACGGTGTGGCTAGTGATCGAGAGGGGGGGGGGGTGAATAGATCACCTCTTTTAAAATAAACGGATTTAAAAAATCTTATCAGAGTTATTGATACTTAGCGGAAAATTACAGTCCCGAATCGACTTCCGTCTATTCTGAACCGCTACTAGAAAACCGGACACGCGAACTTATTGCTGGATTTGAATGAGAACGATAGAGATTATTAACACCAGAATATTATCAAATCAAATGCACTTATCACTAAATTCTGATTCCAATGAATAAAACTCAGCTGACAGTTTTGTCAAACATTTGGTGTGTATGTGATCAATGATGAACAATGGTGGAGTCTAGATAAAGAAGTTTTCTTGCCACTATTGTATCACGAAAAGTACAGCCACAATACACCAACTGAAATCACAAAACTGTTGAAAACGTAAAGAGAGATAAGGAAAGAATACGATACGCAGAGATTTGGTAAGGAAGTTCCCCACTATCGTCCTCGCGTGTGGGTACGTCTCCCTCTCAATTTCAAATGAAATTGAGAACTGTAATTATCAATAATGCCGAATTCGTTGATACAAGGTGTTGATTCCTTAGGATTGGCAGTAATTTTAGAAAACAAATAATGTAATCATCTCTGTTGTTTTAATATGTTGGGTTGAAGAAATTCAACATCTGGACCAACATGTCATGTACGATGTCACGACATCAGGTCTGTGACATCGCACATGTGTAGGAAACTGAATTAATTAATTCAGTATATGTCATGGGATCAGCAAGGATATCTGGTGAATATCCTAACTCCCTTGTGGAGGTCTTGAAGACTAAATCAGAATATATATAGGCTCTAAATATGGAGATATATATGGAGAGAGTTTAGGAACTTGAAGACCTTGTTTGTAGCAGAATTTTTCTGCTGAAGTTGCAACAGCAAAGAACAAGTCTGCTGCAATTTTCTGAAGGCCCAAATCCAGTTGGGTGATTAGGTTATAAATAGCTGATTGTAATCTAGTTTTTGTAAGCCTCCTAGAATGAATTTTTAGGGGTATGTGTAAGGTAAACCTCCCAATCTGTGGGAAGGTTACCATGTGTTTCTCAGTGGTAAAACCTGAGAGTGTTTGTAACTCGAAGCCTGTAGGCAAGAGTGATTTTGTTCTTGAATGAAGCTGTGAAGCAAGTTCAAGGTGTGGTAACATTACATTGTATTTGTAGTGATAGGAATGGAAACTGGAGGTTTCTATCTAGGAGTTCCTAGGTATAGATTGCATTGGGTAGGGATTAAGTGATGAGTTGTAAACGGGGGAGTTTAACTCTGAATTGATACTACTAATAGTGGATCTTCTTCCTGGCTTGGTAGCCCCCAGATGTAGGTCATGTTGGACTGAACTGGGTTAACAATTTCTTGTGTTTGTTTTCCTTCTGTATGATATAATCATGTCTGCCAAAACTGAGCATGTACTTCAGTCTGTTCAGCAAGAAAATAGCAGACCTGATACATAGCCTTCTGTTGGAATGTCAAGTAGAATGTTTTGACATTCATCAACAACAGCACATACTGTATAATAAGCTGATGATTTCAGTTCAGTATGTAGTGAAGTCTGGATTTCAAAAGCATCACAGACCTGGCCAAAAGATCATTGTGAAACTGTCAAACTGGGTGTCTTGACAGTTCTTCCAGTAGGCTGATACTGAAGTAGAGACTGGTTGGTCTTTTACAGTACAGCAAATTTAGCACAGTCTGTTTTCAGGAACCAAACAGACTTAGCATATGGTTCTGGACTTGGATGTCAAACGGAATGTTGTGACATTCACTCCAGACTGCATATGCTAAATTGTTGGTTGGTTAGTTTTTCTGTTTCAGGATTTTTCTCAGGCTATTCTAAAATCTAGGAAACTAACAACTAAGCTACAATTAATGAACCTGACAAATGATCTATTTGTTAGCTCCTTAATAAGTGGAGATTAGTTTAACTTGTTACAACCTTTAATTTAGGAAATACAAGTACATGACCAACAAACTGGAACAATGTAACAGATGATGTTCAAAACAGGATTGAGACATCGTGCTGATATCTGTGTAGGAAAACAACAGAAGTGAAGGTTATGGTGCACATAACTAAGTGTTCCTCCTTCCTAGGATGACATAGAAGGAGAGGTCGTGACACTGTGAAAAGGTGCACATTAGTACAGAGTGTAATAACTGTCTTGCTGTAATAGGTACAATGTTAGATCAGATGTCATGACTTGAAGTAGAACATCTGAATACTGACTACGCCAGAATTTCACAAGGTTACAATACACAGACAGAAATCTAAATCCCAAGATTTTCTTCTTGTATAAAACCTCCACTTGATCTGAGCTCAATCAAGAATTTCCTGCAAGAAATTGCAAACATTTCACCGGTTCCACGACCTGTTTGCGAAATTACCCAATTTCCAAACCCTACGCTACGGCTGAATCTGTTCTGCAAACGTGACTAACAAACCCGCAAGAACACTCCAGTTCTTGAAGGACAAACCATTTGGTTTTTCCTCGAAACCCCCTTCAACCTTCAACTCAGCTAGATCCTCGATCGTTCCACCGAACACCTCAGCTAGATCCTTGATCGTTCCACTGAACGTTATCTCGTTGATCCTTTAATCCAAAGAACAAGAATGATTATGTGTTGATGTTCTTGAAGAAAAGAGATTGAGAATATGAAAAAGATGAAGTCTCTTTCAGGTTTCTAACTGCTCAAATAATTGGTGCTACACACTCCTTTGATTGGTGTTACAACTGTTTTTCACTTGTGAATTCGTGCCTGTTTACTGAGCTGTCAAAATACTTCTTATATGTGAAAGACAAAAGCTGTTAGTAGACAAACCAGAATTATGTATTGATACAAAAGACTATGCATCGATACATACTGTAGTTTTGATTAATTTTAGAGAATTAATACAAGCATGTATCGATACAAAGCTCGTATGTATCGATACATAGAACATTTTAACTAAGCATGTATCGATGCAAAGCTCGTATGTATCGATACATAGAACATTTTAACTAAGCATGTATCGATACAAAGCTCGTATGTATCGATACATACTGAAGCAAAAACGTTTTGTGATTTAAAACAAATTTATGTATCGATGCAGATGAACATGTATCGATACATACTGACACAAAACAGTTTTTATGAGTTCTTTTAAGAAATGTATCAATGTGGATCTTTATGTATAGACATGAAACAATAGTATAGGCTAAAAAACAAAATGAAACATGTAAAATAATGCACAACCAACAATTAGACAATTATCACACAATTTGCTATCATTCAAAACTTATTCAAAGTAAAGAATTTGCTCACAAACTCCCCCTTTTTGATGATGGCAAATTTTTAGCAAGATGTGTGATACTCCCCCTGAGTTTGTGCATATCTGTCAACATCTGTATTTCTCCCCCTTTGTCAACATCAAAAAGAAGAAGAAAAAACAGTTTTATCAAGTCAACATGTTGTAGCAGGACACAGCAAAAAAGATAAAGAAGCTAACAATCACACAGAAGGAAGCTTAAAAATAAAGAATCACTCACAAAGAATGACAAATAAGGGCAATAACACCAGAAGTAAGCAGAAGGAAATAAGCATTTAACTAGTAGAAAGTATTTAAAAATTACATAAGCCAAGACATATAAGGTGCAACTAATCTGAAAAGAACTCAAGCAATATGCAATGAAATGCAGTGAAATGAAATGATGATGGTTTAATGCGAATTATAGCCACCACAGGACTCCTCGTCATCTCTATCAGGATCTCTGAAGCTTGGCGGAGGCGGAGGAGGAGGCATTGCATCTGGATTGTGGCCCATGAAGGTGTAGTGCCTGAATCGGTCCTGAACTTCAACACTTCTGAATCTGTCCATAATACCAGGATTGGCACGACAGTCGTCCATAAAACCATACATTTCATTGTAGAAGACTTGGTGCCACTTAACCAAGTCCGTGTGCCAAGAGTGTTGGTTATGGTACATCCGTGTATGATCATCATGCCACTCACGATGCTCCTTATGCCACTCACTTTGTTGTACATGCCAAGACCGTGCCTCTTCATGACGTTCTTGGTTGGCAAGCTCCATTTGTTGAAGCATTTGAGTTAGGTGCGCAGTAGGTGTTGAAGATGAAGCACCGCCGGAGAACGGAGGAACCGTTGGTTCAGGTACATAGTTGGTTGGAGACCACCTTTGTGGCACCCAATCACCCCAACCAGCATTGTCATCAGCTGCAGGCACATCTGCTTCGTTCACATCATGCATTTCTTCATCAGGTTGGTCTTCAACTACATGAATTTGTTCAGAAGGCACATCAAAATTATAGATCCTTGTTTTGGATTTCCTTTCAAAGAAATAGAAACATTGACGTTCCTTGTCCCACCGATATCCCATATGAGATAAAGTGGAAGAGTCAAACTCTTGAGCAGCAGATGGTGATATGAGAGGAACTAAAGGGATTGCAACATTCCAGAACGTAAGAATTTTCATGATTTGAGACGCATAACCAAGAGCAACATTCTTGGCACTGTTACGCATGAAAAAGAGACGCTTCACAAAGTGATTTGCCCAATTCAAGGGAACCTTATTTTGAAGAATATACAAGAGATGAATGCCTGCCCTGTCTAACCTAGAATGTCCACTGTTTGCTGGACGCGGAATGTGCGAGATAATCCAATGAAGTATACGAGGAGTTTTCTTAATCATACCAGACGTAACCTGTTCATCCTCACCCAGCGGTCTATCCAATTTCAAGATAGATAGAGTAAACTCCTTCAGGTTAAAGTCAGTATCAAACTTCAAGTCATGCGAAGTCTTGAAATTATGCGACGGAAGCGGAATTTGAAACACTGTTTCCCAATCACCAGCCTCAAAAGTATAGGTTCTGACACCAATAGAACACTTCAACATATATCCTTTACCAGATTGTAAGCCAGCATAAAATGCACGAATAAAATCCTCATGGTAATCATCCTTTGTAGTCAAAAATGAACCAAGTTTTTGTGCATTAAGGAGTTCAACCACATCATTGAGATGCAGATGAATAACATCATGTTTATCGAAGACATGGGGTTTCATAACTAACCTTGTCTTGAAAGAATCCTCAAACTCAGTAGCAATTGCAGGATGAAGCAAATCTAAGGCATTAGGAGGAATTTCTGGTAACTGCTGAGAAGTGCCAACCGGTTCCTTTCCTTTTCCTTTTCCCCTTGCTCTAGCCGGAATGATTCTTGGAGGCATGGTGATGAAAAATTGAGGAAAAGTGAGATGAATTTAGGGTTTTGGAGAGAATGATGATGAAGGAGATTAGGGTTAGCTGCAGGTTTTGAGAGGTAGGGGAACTGCTGATACCAAGTTTGTGAAAAGATGTGATAATAATTGCTGATGTGTCGATACATGAGTGAAATAAAATGCATTTAATCCAAAAACAATCAGTATGTGTCGATACATATGGGAATGAATCGATCCATGTCACGAGTTTTTTGTTTTTAAAAAGGTTTATGTATCGATACAAACGACGAATGGATCGATACATACTGAACCAATTTTGACAAATATGAAATGAAGAAGACATGAATCGATACATACATCTTTGAATCGATACATACTGATGCCAAACTAAATTTTAATTAATTTTTATGCAGTATGGTTATGCATTATGAAGTATGTCATGATAATGATGCCCAAGTATAATTCACAAATCAGATATTAATGTTCAAACAATATATGCAAAGAAATTCACATAAACGAAAATAAGGAATTTTGTTCTAACATACACAATCACATAGTTCTAAAAGAGATATGGAAAGGAGTGATATTACCTCTGTTGATGTAACCTTGTGAGGTATAAATGAAATCTAAAACAAATCTCATCAACCAAGGTGAGGCATAATATAAATAAGAACAAACATGCTTAAGACAACAATGGAGAGAGATCTAAGATCCCTAATTCACGACGAATACTGAAGAACGGTTCTGTTGCCAAAGGTTTAGTGAAAATGTCAGCAAGCTGGTTTTTAGTATCAACATGCTCAAATACAACGTCTTCTTTTTCAACATGATCGCGAAGAAAGTGATGTTTAATCTCTATGTGTTTAGTGCGTGAGTGTAAAATAGGATTTTTAGTAAGGTTTATGGCACTAGTGTTGTCACATTTTATTGGAATACGTTTGAGTTGAATGTTAAAGTCTTGTAGTTGTTGCTTTAGCCACAAAATCTGAGCGCAACAACTACCGGCTGCAACGTACTCAGCCTCTGCAGTTGACAAAGCCACAAATACCTGCTTTTTGCTATGCCAACTTACCAAGGAGTTTGAAAACAAGTGACATGTACCACTCGTGCTTTTCCTATCTGATTTGCAGCCAGCAAAATCAGAATCGGAGTAACCTACTAAGCTACAATCACTTCCTTTGAAATACCAAAGCCCATATTTAGATGTTCCATGAAGATATCTAAATATACGCTTAACAGCTTTCAGGTGTGATTCCTTAGGATTTGATTGATATCGTGCACACATACAAACATTAAACATGATGTCAGGTCTAGAAGCAGAAAGATACAGAAGAGACCCAATCATACCTCTAAACTTTTTGACATCTACACTCTTACCATGCTCATCTTTATCTAGATTTTCGTTGGTAGGCATAGGGGTGTCAATTGATTTTGAGTCGTTCATTCCAAAGCGCATGAGTAGTTCTCTGCAGTACTTTGTTTGACATACTGATGTACCCTCATCAAGTTGCTTTATCTGAAGACCTAGGAAGTAATTCAGCTCCCCCATTAGACTCATCTCAAATTCACCCTGCATAACCTTAGAAAATTCTTCGACCAAGTGTGTGTTAGTTGAACCAAAAATTATATCGTCTACATAAACTTGAACTAAAATAAAGTGCTTTCCCTTGTGTTTAATAAAGAGAGTATTATCCACTTTACCTCTTGAATATCCATGATCAATTAGAAATTTGCTAAGCCTTTCATACCAAACCCGAGGGGCTTGTTTAAGACCATACAAAGCTCATTTTAATTTGTAAACATAATCTGGATTTTCAGCATTCTCAAAACCAGGAGGTTGTGAGACATATACCTCTTCATTTATGACACCATTTAGAAACGCACTCTTTACATCCATTTGGTAAAGCTTAAAATTATTAGAACACGCATAAGCAAGCAAGAGACGTATAGCTTCAAGGCGAGCAACTGGAGCATAAGTTTCCTCATAGTCTATGCCCTCCTCTTGGTTATACCCTTGTGCTACTAAACGTGCCTTATTCCTAGTTATCACTCCGTTTTCGTCAAGCTTATTTCTAAAAACCCATTTAGTACCTATGATATGATGATCTCGCGAACGAGGGACAAGTTCCCAAACGTCATTTCTTTTAAATTGATTAAGCTCTTCTTGCATGGCCATTAGCCAACATTCATCAATCAAGGCCTCTTTGGCATTTTTAGGTTCTACTTGTGAAACAAAAGCGAAGTGAGAACAAAAATTACTTATCTTAGAACGAGTCATTACTCCCTTTAAAATATCTCCCAAGATGTTGTCAATAGGATGGTCTTTTGAAGATTTCCAAGTTGGTGGAAGGTCATTCACTTCAGCTGTCCTTTCTTCCTCATCTTCTTCATGACTAGTATCTTCCTCCTTCTCATGGGCAACTGTTCTGGACTGATCAGTTTCCGTAACAGCTTCCTTGAGTATGTCATCTGTAGATACACCTGCGTCATCAAAAGAAATACCTTTTCCGAAACTTTTCGGATAAGACTCATCAAAAGAAACATGGACAGATTCTTCAACAGTAAGTAAACGCTTATTATATACTCTATATGCTTTACTTGATTGTGAGTATCCAAGAAAGATACCTTCATCCGCTTTTGCATCGAACTTCCCAATATTTTCCTTACCATTATTCAAAACAAAACACTTACAACCAAATACGTGAAGATGTGACAAGTTTGGCTTTCTTCCTTTTAAAAGCTCATAAGGAGTTTTATTTAAAATAGGACGAATTAAGATCCTGTTTAAAACATAACAAGCTGTGCTAACTGCATCAGCCCAAAAATACTTTGGTAATCCACCCTCATTTAGCATTGTTCTTGCCAACTCCTCTAAAACACAATTTTTACGCTCCACAATGCCATTTTGTTGTGGAGTTCAAGGAGCTGAAAAGTTATGCTCAATACCATACTTGTCACAGTACTTATCAAAGTGATAGTTTTGAAATTCACCACCATGATCGCTATGAATTGTAACTATTTTGGAATTCATTTTGTTTTGGGACAGATTTGCAAAATTCTTAAAAGCAGAAAAAGTTTCATCTTTGCTATGAAGGAATATAGTCCAAGTAAATCTAGAATAGTCATCAACGATTACAAAACCATAATAATTTCCACCTAAGCTCTTTGTCCTAGAAGGTCCAAAGAGATCCATATGGAGAAGCTCAAGGGGTCGTGAAGTTGAGATTACATTTTTAGATTTAAAAGAGACCCTCGTTTGTTTTCCCATTTGGCACGCGTCACATAGGTGGTCTTTTGAAAATTTTATTTTTGGAACACCGACTACTAGATCCTTAGATACAACCTTATTAAGCAAATCGAAATTTACATGCGCTAAACGTCTATGCCAAAGCCAAGAATCATCATTCAAGGTAACTAGACATTTAGTACTTGTTAAAGATACATCAAAAAGGTCAAGCATATAGATATTGTTTACTCTTACACCCTTAAACACAACATTCTGTTCAGCATGTTCAATTATGCAGCAAGTTTTTGTGAAAGAAACTTTATAACCCTTGTCACACAATTGACTTATGTTTAACAAATTGTGTTTAAGCCCCTCTACTAAATGGACATCAGAAATAGTAGTGGTAGAGGGATTACCTACACTACCTTTGCCAAGTATAGCTCCTTTGTTATTGTCTCCATAAGTAACATATCCCTTCTTCTTTGCTTTGAAGTCTATAAAAAGCGATATATCACCGGTCATGTGCCTTGAGCAACCGCTGTCAAGAAACCATCTCCTATCTACGGAAGCAAGACACTCATCCTACAATATCAAAAGAGAGAAGTTGGTACCCAATTTTCATTGGGTCCAAGTGGGTAAGTGCTAACATGGTTGCCTTTTGGCTTCCATTGATAAATACCTTTAGGAACAAGAAATCTCCTAAACTTGCATTTCTCAATGGTATGGCCAGCACGACAACAATAATGACATAAACCATGATGATGTGTTTGTTTATTCTTGTTCATTAAATCCTTTGGAAAAAAGAGTATTTTGCATATGGTGGATTTAATGACTTCTTAAACAACCTAGAGTCAACGCCATAAGTAACCTTAGGTTGTAAAGCTTTTTCCAATTTGACCTTGAGAGTGTTTACCTCTTGTTGCCAAATATGACAAGCTTCACAATACCCAACTTTACTACATCCATCAATGTCAATATTTTTTGAATTTTCTGCAATACTAGCTTTTAACCATTCTAAATCTTTTTCAGCTTTGTATACTTTACCTTCCAGAAATGAAAAAATTTGTTTATCGGAAGATAATCTTTTAAAAGCATCTACAGCTTCGTTATGCAGTTTTTCAAAAGCTATTTTCAGTTCAGAAAAAGACATAGAAGAGAAATTATTATAATAGACTTGTTTTACCTTTTTATCATTGATGTTCTTCTTGTGGTAGGACAAATTTTTGGTGTGAGCCATAAGGCACAGATTTGCGGTTTCATCACTATCACTTGAACTTTGTGTGCTTGATGAATCATTATCACTTTCCCATGCAATGTAAGCTCTTCTTTGGTTGTTGTACCCTTTTGGTGGAGCTTTTCCTTGATCCTTATACTTCATAGGATAATCTGTTTTATAATGTCCAGATTTACCACAATTAAAACAAGATCTTTTTCCTCTACTCTTCTTATTCTCTTCCTGTTTTGAATCTGTATATTGTCTTCGAAACTTCATGAGGTTTTTGTCGGAATGCTTGACTCCATTCTTTCGAATGAATCTATTATATCTCCTTACAAAAAGTCCCATTTCCTCATCATCTGAATCTTTGTCACTACTAGAATCATTGTCACTTTGCTCTTTTCGTGAGGACTTAGAGCTAGAGGCCACAAGAGCTATTGGCTTCTTCTCTCCCTCTTTGTCTCTCTTCTTCTCCTTTTCCTTCTTACTTTTGTTATCAAACTTTTCAAGACTTTCTAATGCTTGCTGATGTTCTTCCAGCTTTCCAAACAGAGTTGTAATCGTAAGTGTCGTTAGATCGTTGGCTTCCTTAATAGCTGTTACTTTAGGTTGTCATTCCCTGCTAAGACATCTCAGAATTTTATTAGTAGCTATTTCATTGGAAACAGGTTTTCCAAGTGCATTTAACCGATTAGTGAGATGAGTAAATCTCTTTTGCATGTCGGAGATAGATTCTCCTTGTTTTATGCGAAAGAGCTCAAACTCTTGATTGAGTGTGTTAATGCGGGACTGTTTTACTTCAGTAGTACCCTCATGGGCAACTTCTAAAGCATCCCACATTTCTTTAGCTGTCGTGCAATGGGATACCCGATAATACTCATCAACACCAAGTGCTGAAATTAGCATATTTCGAGCTCTCCAATCACTCAACCACTTTTTTTCATCTTTCTCATTCCAATCACCTTCTGGTTTAGGAACTATGGCGCCAGCCGCATTTGTCATAGTAATTTGAAAAGGACCATTTTCAATGGCAACCCATACTAGCCTATCAACAGAATTTATATGAACTCGCATGCAGTCTTTCCAGTAGCCGTAATTTTCACCGTTGAAAATCAGCGCTCTATTATATGCCCCCTTTGGTTCAGAATCCATATCGTTACAGGCAGCCACAGAACACCAGCGAACCGGTGCTCTGATACCACTTGTTAGACGGTGTGGCTAGTGATCGAGAGGGGGGGTGAATAGATCACCTCTTTTAAAATAAACGGATTTAAAAATCTTATCAGAGTTATTGATACTTAGCGGAAAATTACAGTCCCGAATTGACTTCCGTCTATTCTAAACCGCTACTAGAAAACCGGACACGCGAATTTATTGCTGGATTTGAATGAGAACGATAGAGATTATTAACACCAGAATATTATCAAATCAAATGCACTTATCACTAAATTCTGATTCCAATGAATAAAACTCAGCTGACAGTTTTGTCAAACATTTGGTGTGTATGTGATCAATGATGAACAATGGTGGAGTTTAGATAAAGAAGTTTTCTTGCCACTATTGTATCACGAAAAGTACAGCCACAGTACACCAACTGAAATCACAAAACTGTTGAAAACGTAAAGAGAGGTAAGGAAAGAATACGATACGCAGAGATTTGGTAAGGAAGTTCCCCACTGTCGTCCTCGCGTGTGGGTACGTCTCCCTCTCAATTTCAAATGAAATTGAGAACTGTAATTATCAATAATGTCGAATTCGTTGATACAAGGTTACAATACACATACAGAAATCTAAATCCCAAGATCTTCTTCTTGTATAAAACCTCCACTTGATCTGAGCTCAATCAAGAATTTCCTGCAAGAAATTGCAAACAATTCACCGGTTCCACGACCTGTTTGCGAAATTACCCAATTTCCAAACCCTACGCTACGGCTGAATCTGTTCTGCAAACGTGACTAACAAACCCGCAAGAACACTCCAGTTCTTGAAGGACAAACCATTTGGTTTTTCCTCGAAACCCCCTTCAACCTTCAACTCAGCTAGATCCTCGATCGTTCCACTGAACACCTCAGCTAGATCCTTGATCGTTCCACTGAACGTTATCTCGTTGATCCTTTAATCCAAAGAACAAGAATGATTATGTGTTGATGTTCTTGAAGAAAAGAGATTGAGAAGATGAAGTCTCTTTCAGGTTTCTAACTGCTCAAACAATTACTGCTACACACTCCTTTGATTGGTGTTACAACTGTTTTTCACTTGTGAATTCGTGCCTGTTTACTGAGCTGTCAAAATACTTCTTATATGTGAAAGACAGAAGCTGTTAGTAGACAAACCAGAATTATGTATTGATACAAAAGACTATGCATCGATACATACTGTAACTTTGATTAATTTTAGAGAATTAATACAAGCATGTATCGATACAAAGCTCGTATGTATCGATACATAGAACATTTTAACTAAGCATGTATCGATGCAAAGCTCGTATGTATCGATACATAGAACATTTTAACTAAGCATGTATCGATACAAAGCTCGTATGTATCGATACATACTGAAGCAAAAACGTTTTGTGATTTAAAACAAATTTATGTATCGATGCAGATGAACATGTATCGATACATACTGACACAAAACAGTTTTTATGAGTTCTTTTAAGAAATGTATCAATGTGGATCTTTATGTATAGACACGAAACAATAGTATAGGCTAAAAACACAAATGAAATATTTAAAATAATGCACAACCAACAATTAGACAATGATCACACAATTTGCTATCATTCAAAACTTATTCAAAGTAAAGAATTTGATCACATTATATATTTGTCTAATTTTGAGTTTTTTTTTACAACAGATCATAGGTTACATCTAGATTTCAAGAAGTTGAAAGTGGAGAATATATTAGATCTCAAATAATTTATAAGATTGGCACACAAGAAAGACCAAAGTAAATAAAATATACTGTTTGATTTTTAATCATTGTGTTAAATAAATATATTAGTATGACACTTCATACTATTTTTTGTATATATGTATAGTGTGAGCAAAGATATGTTCAGACGAGCAGTCTTTGTAGAGATGATATAGCTCTCTTCAATCTAAATCAAGAATACACTAATGTTGTAAATCAGGTGAAAACATGCAACCAAGTGCTATATTTCTTTTTCTTTTTTTTTAATTTGTTCAGAGAAAATATAGGAAGAAAACAAATAGGCGAGAGAATGTTCACCTATTTTCTCTACACGTAGGCATTCGTTGACAATTTGTTTAGTAAGGTTAAGCATTTTCCTTTATCAAATACGTACGTTTTATTGACAAATGATAGTAACATATATCCGTGACAGCACATAACTAACGGAAAATAAAGTCAACGTTAACATATACCCCGTGACAGCACATAACTAACAGAAAATAGAGTCAAAATTATATTGCCGTCAAGGTCTGTGTCCATATAGCTTTCTCTTCTAAAAGGAAAGATTTGTCACATTTTAGTCTTAGGTGTATCTATCTGAATTGTGATTTCTTCTGTCTTGTCTAGTATCGATGGAAAGCAACGACGAAGAAAAGGCCTATGCTGAGTATCGGGAACGATCTCGTAACCTAAGTGTACGGTTTCTTGTTCCTTTCAAACCCTTCAGTAATTTTGTATTCCACATAACTTGCTTATAATATATAATCTCTTAATTTTGATTCTGGGCAGCGTTTCGATGCTATCGAACCTCCGCCGTATATGTGCGGCGGTATCAGCCCCCTTCACATAACTAATGAAGTTCGGCGTAATCTCACTCCCCTCTGCGAGCTTGCGTTAGACAAGTACAACACCGAACAGGTTCCAAACTTACAACCACTATACTATATCAATATTATAGTTGGCTTATTTATTCGAAACTTACAACACTGATTATTATTTCTTATCTAGGGTACCAATTTTGTGTTTGTTGACATTCTCAAGTCAACCCATCAAGGTGTTGCTGGTACTAATTATTTCATGACCTTTCGAGCAAAATCTCCAAACTGCCCTCTTGTAACTTTCCAAGCCTATGTTTGGGTCAAGTTGCCCTGTTATGGAGGACAGCCTGTTGTTCAGTCGTGTGCTATCAAACCTACCTAAGCAACACATACAGATACACCATGGTAATAATGTTGCAACAGTGTTATGCATGCTTACATTTTAATCTTGGTTAATCAATATTTTCTAGAGACTTCAAAATGCTGAATCTTTTCTTTAGAACATACTAAACTGAAGGAAGATATTTAATAAGAATTCAGCTTAATGTTATTGTGTAGTATCTATTAGTTTGAGATAACCTTCGCCGCGAATTAGCCAAGCATGACCTGCAAATCACATTCTAAAAAACAGAATACCACATTATTCTGTACTTTTATTCTTTGGCAGAATTATGCATCTACTCCAAATTCCTGTAACATATTAACTCTATTTTAAACTGTGTTCTTTAGCTTCCTCTCAAACAGAAGTATCCTTCCGGAGTATACTTCCAAACTATTTTTTTTAACAAAATACTATTGTGCGGATTTGTTATTGCGTCCGGAAGTCTATTTCTGGATTTTAGGAGTATTATAGATTTTTCAACAAAGTGTGTGAACAGGTGCTGTTAAGCAATCCCCCTTTTTTCTCAGTTTCTACTTGAATTACAATTGTTAAATCTAGTTCAAAGTCCATCGCCGCTTCCAAGGTGCTGTGTTGAACTGTTAAAAGCTTAGGCAGTTTAAATTCCAATAATGCAACACATTGGTTTTCTCTTGTCCTTAGGTGTCAAACTGTGGCAACTAGTCGTCTCATCGCTCATCAGTATTTGGCTAAACCTATAATACTTCACCATCCAGTCGATCACAATTACCATTGGTGGCAACCTCGAGGCTCTAGGCCATTACTTGAGTTGAGTTACCAGCATAGTCAACTACCTGCACCTCCAACACAATAGCCCATTTGCCTTCACAGCCTCATCATCTTGCACCCATGGCTGTGTTGGCCACATTCAAAAAGCTATAATTTTCAAACTTGGTACCCATATATGTAGGTGCCAAATATATGGTCACGACGGAACGATTAATCGGTTGCAGCCTTGTGGGGTGTTAGTCTGAGATTTTTAGTTAAGTGAAAAGTTAACAACTTGATGGTCAAACTAAGTTGATACTACTAAGTGTCTAAAAACTTAAGCCAAAAGCTTCACATTGGTTCGACTAAGCTGTAAGTTGAGTTGAGGGCAAAAAAGATTTGGAAGAGTCTCAAGAACAGATCCATAAAATTATAAACACTCTTTCTTCCAAACATGTTTAGAATCTTGAAAGGTTACATAACAACCTTTTGACACGAAGTCGAAGTTGACACTTTTAAGTGTTAAGGACGTATGATATTTTTAAGTCCTAAGACTAAGTGATTTGGAGATTGTCCGCATGTGTTTTTAACAAACAATCACAAGTTTAAAAGTCAGTGAGATTAACTCGAAAAACCTCGGAAGCAATTTTGTGCAAACATGTGTACACGTGAATCGTGTGCAGACGGGATAAGACAGACTTTAACGACGAAAAAGATTGAATTAAAGTAAAAGAATACTGCAACAAATGACATTAAGTAAACGCATTAAATAACAGAAATAGTAAAATATTTCAATTAAGGAAACACGAAGATAATAAAGAAAAAGGGACCTAACTCACATCTTACTCATAATCTGTTTCTTAATTTGACTTCGGTACTTCAGTTCTATAAAGAAAGTATATGAATTTTGCGACATCGATTATAACATATATATCTGCTATATATATTAAACTAAAGATAATCGTCTCCAACAGTTTACTCTCAAATGTAGAGGTAAAAATTTCGAGATTAAACTATTGATTAACTTAACTCACAAAATAAGAGTCGTCGCCACACTTTTATTATTTCCAAAGGAAAGGGAAAAAGAACGAACAAAATCCAAAGAAGTTTTAAAACCAAACTAATAAAAAGAGATAATGGTTCGGGGATTAGTTATGCAAAAGATATGTATTAGCACCCTAAAACATCTATAGTATTCTATATGAACCTTTTCGAAAATTTGTGTATTTTGACTTTAAAATGGTGTTATTTGCAAAAGATTGGGGAGATGAGAAAAAAATATTTTTTTATAATTTGTGTGTTTGCCAAGACTTCCTGAGTCTCATGCCTACGTATCAACAAAGTGCAATGAAGGATCAAAACATCGTAGTTTGTGGTAAAAATAACAAAGATGTTTGTTTTGATTCATTTTTTAATAAAAATATATTTTGTCATTTTAAGGAAAACACTCAACTAGCCACCCACAAGTATGAGAACTTTGCATCACCACAGAGAAGGGCTCCAACTTGGATAAAGATCAACAAGTATGCAACTAGCTCTCTTAGATGGAAAAGAGTCATCATCAATGATATGGGGATAGGAGAATTATATCCCAACTATGGAAATGAATCATATCTAAACTTTGAGAAAAAATAGTTTTAAAAAAAAAGTGCACAAAGGGCACAAAATAGTTTGAATGAGTTATGTATTTTTTAAGTCTTTTGAAATTGGTTTTGAGTATGCTTAAGATGTATTAACATTTATTAAAAAAAGATTTTGAAAATCACTTGACAAAAGTCAAGGTTTATTGAGAAAAGTGGTTCAAGTTTGAAAACAATAAGGTTTTTAAAAAGAGAGAAGATTTTGAAAATTAAAGAAGGGGATGAGATGGAGAGACTATCCTAGAACATAAAGTAAAAGGTAGAGAGGAAAGATCTAACAAAAAAATAGCAAGCTTTATGACATGAGTCAAGCCAGAATTTTGTTCTTTGGATTAAACCTCAAGCAAGTCAAATAAGCAAAGAATAATCCATGTGTCAGATAACCAAGCAAAGTCTTCAAAAGAAGCCCAACGTCAAAGATATCAGATGAATCTCAATGTCTCAAATCTTAAACTCTCAAAGTAAGGGTCAAGGTCCTAGTTCTAAGTCCATAACTCCACAACTATGTCAAAGATAGTAGCCTCAAGTCCATGAATCAAGAGAAACAAATTTTTTAGGATTTTTTTTCTTTATTAATGTCTTTAAAAGAAAAAGAAGTCCAAACGGACAAAGGAAAAAGAGCATAAATAATATGATATGAGTTGCTAAAATAAAAGTATAAAGTAAATAGCAAGAAATAAAAAACATAAGGTAAATGACATTAAAGTAAATTCAATGCAATAAAATGGTAGTAAGTTGTGTTGGTAGTCAAGAATATAAAGACGGTTGGTCATTTTTTGGAGAACACACAACTATTCACCCACAAGTATGAAAGTATGGACCTCTATATCACCATGAGAAGGGCTCCAACTTGGATAAAATCAACAAGTATGTCACTAGCTCTCTTAGGTGAAAAGGAAACAATATTTTTCACACAATATCAACAAGTATGTTACAATCTCACTTATGAAAATGACTTGCTTTCAGATTCGGTACAAATTTAATGCTATGTTAATCAATCGTAATTGGACTTATGTAGAAGTCACAACTATTTGAGGTCGGTCAATAATAATATTTGTGTTAATACATGATAGAGAAATGATATGCAAATCATTCTCCTTAAGTTATGCCACAAAAAAAAAAGAGAAGATAGATCAAGCACAAAGGCTAGGAGAGTGGTCAATTATATCAACCAATACTTAGGACAAACTTATGCATCAATTCAAAGTACCTTAAATGATCCATGATCAATTAGGAGGTAGATTTGAAATGATGAAAGTTCATCAAGTACCAATTCACATATCATGATCAAGATGGACATAAATCATCCAATTGATCAGAAAAAAGGAAAAGAAAGAAATGAAGAAGAAGGAGAAAAGAGAAGTTAATCCCAAATTGGATCAAATGCTTGATCAAGTCATCATCAGAATCAATAATATATTTTGGTGGATAAGGGGTTTCACCCCATCAACACTCAAGATCCATTGAGTTTGATGAGACTTATGATCAAAACAACCATGAACCAAAGCCAACAGAAGTCAACAAAGGTCAAACAAACATAAAATGCAAGAAAAGAAAATAAAATGCATCAAAAATATTTTTAAAATGAAATTTAAAAGGAAAATAAAAGAGAAAATGCATAAATTCCTTCAAAACACCAAATAAATGGCCAAGAAAATTATGGAAGACTGGAGATAAAATAACAAACATAAAATAAATTTTTCAGAATTTTTAAATTCTAAGTATTTTTAAACTAATTAAAACAAAGTAGAAAAGAGAAAATTCATGAAAAATAGAAATTCAAGAAAATAAAACGTGAAAACAAAATAGAAATTAGTTTGAGATTTTTTGGATGAAAAATGAATTTACTTTGAATTTTCAAAGAAAATGCAATTTAAAATAAAAAAAAAGAAAAAGAAATAAAATCAGAAAAAACACGAAGCGTTGGATCTGGCCTCATTAATTGACGTGGCAGATCCAACAATCATCAGGCTATGGCACACGGTGAAAATTAACCAGAATAAAACACGAGATCGGTTTCAAAATGGACCGATCAAAACATTTCAAATTAAACATTCTGGTCATCTTCCCCGATGATCTCTCACTGGAGTTTCATCGTTTGGCAAATTCAGAACATGAGACTACCATCAATGTGATCGCCTCCTCATCATGAATCCAACCACGTGCTCAAAATTCATTTATCTAAACTGAGCATGGAGAATTTCAGAGAAGTTTCAGAAACAATCAAACCACGAAAAATTAAATTAAATGATGAACACGATCAATTAACACCAGATAAGTTAGGGGAAAGCATCAGAGAGTGAATGACTACATTGTGGTAACTTGTTTGAGTTCAAATGATGCTTAGAGCTACCTTGTATAAATGATGATCAAAAGTTGATGAAGCTTGATCTGGTCAGGGCACTTCAGAAGATCTTAGAGCTTGGGAATTGTTGCAAAAACTTTAGAGAAGACCGAAGGTGCTAATGGAATCAAGAAATTGGATTGAAACAAGCTAAAATTCAAAACACAATAGCTCAATTTTCTGGAAAAAATTCAGAGTGAAGCAGGGGTTTCTTGGCTCTCAAAAGCTTGGGAATGAAGCAAGCATGTTTCTCTATTTATAGGGAAGTGATTGGTGATCTCATACGTGCCAAATGATGCTCAATTCGTGCAAAACGAATTTTCTCATGATGTGAGAAAAATGTGACTTGCAAACTATCAAAACTCATCTGAATCATGCGTTTTATGAGTCATTTAACTTATAGAGACTTGATTAAACAGGTTTAGGTCTAAAACCCGTGGTGAATTTGGCTTGTAATTGGGATTAGTGAAGTTCAAAATTTGGATCATGGTGATTTCTTCAGTTTCAAGTCACCATGTTCAACTTAATGGGGCATCTTGCTTAAGAGGCTTTTTAATCTGATTCTTCTTGCAATTGTTGACAATATACCAAAGATTAATATGTGCCAAGAAAGGTTACATTTAGATGCTTGAGCACAAAGCTATGACATGTTGAAGTTGACACGAAAATCTAGTAATGTAACTTAGAAAATTCTAAGCCTCAAATGGCTGAATATGACCTATAATGTCTCAAAGAATTCCATGGCCTTACAAGAATAATTTAACTTTGATCCTTGAAGCAAATTTGTAGAGGGCATCACAAATGATATTGTGCAAAAGAATCAGCCTCAAATGTTGAAAATTAAAAAGTTATAATCCTTGAAAGTTGAGAAAAAGACACTTGAAAATAAGTCAAATTTCACTAAGTCCACAAATGACCTATAATGTCTCCAAAATTTTGATGATCCTCCAAGCATAATTGAATCTTGTAATGTAAAGAGAAGTTGTAGAGGATATTACGAAGAGTCGTGTGCAAAAATAAGCATTCAAAAATGTCGGGAATTGAAGGAGTTATGATCCTTTGAACTTTGATTTCAAATGTTGACTTTTTGGTCAAACCTCTTGGAAAAAACTTGTGCACTTGGACTTTCCTTGCACTTCAAGGTGCATGTATGATTATATGAACTCAAAATAAGGTGTCCTTGAATGTCTCTTGATTGGATTGCTCAAAGTTTGAGGTAACTTGTTGAACAAGGCATGGAAATAAACACACGAACTTTTGACTTCTCTTGAGAAATAAGCAATAAAACTTTGAGATGCTCTTGATTAAAATGAGATTGAAAGATGCTTGAGAACCTTAGAGATCATGCTTTGAGACATATCCCCTTGATAATTAATGGTTGGCCACACTTTGACTTGAGGAATCAACAAAAACCCTAGCTGAGGAACCATGCTTAATGCTCTTGATGAAAAGCCATACCTTGCACAATAAACTTAAAGAAAACAAGGCATATTTTTTCTATTTTGATTAGTGGTTAGATAAGCAATGAACATATAAACATAAAGGTAAACACCAATAAAGAGGTGCTTAATGATCCCTGCAAAAGGCAAAACCAAATATGAGAGGGAGAGGACAAAATTGTGATCTTGTTTGTGTGCAAGGATGCAAATGACATATGGGGTCTTAGGGTTAAAAATTAGGGCATGACACCAGAAACTACACACGTCTTCAAAACATGCAATTTAGTCTTCTGATGCACTGACATGTTGTCACTACTTGAAAACTGCTTAAAATCATTATCCCACGTTCGTAACTTCTATTAGCGCCTCATAACTGCCTGCTCGTCGAAGGTGATTGCTGACAGAGCTAAGACCCCTCTCAAATCTTTGGTTTCCAAAATATTCTAAGTCTTTGTAGCCTATCAAATGCTTTGACTTTGATACGGCGTCGAGATATTTATTAGATATGTTCTTGGGACTCCTCCAAACCATGTCTTAAGGTCTTCTCTTTAGATTATTCCAAACCATATCTTAATATTTTATCTTGAGATTCTTCCAAACCAGGGTTCAAGATGCTAGTCGAAACGTTCCAATCAACATATCCATTCATGTCGACTTGTGTCAATCAATACTAACACTTAACATTTTCCTAATGCTGCATTCAATTTCCTTTTTCCTAAATAGAAATTTTAGGCTAAAAGATGCCCCCCAAAAATGCCATTTTCGATCATATGGTCAGATGGAAGTAAGGTGATGTTTTTGTAACCCTTCGACATTATTTGCCATGTCTGTACACGTCACATCACCAAATGTTTTATTACTTAATTATTATTCCTTGGTCATCATGACCACTTTATACCAAAACGCTACGTCACTGACGTGCGTGCAATTGATCATCATGATCCCCTATTTTCTAGGAGATTAATCAAAAATGAAATTAAGACAAAAATCCTTTAATTCTATTTTTTCATCTTTTTCCATAACCTTTTAGTGTCAACTATCGACCTAAGTATGCCACGTGTCCAAAATTATTTGGAGGGAAAAACTGAAACATTTTCTTCCTTCGGTTATTTAACGCATTCTCATTGATCCCTTTTATCATTCACCATTTCCTCTTTCTAAAGCACGAACAAAAAAAAGAAACCCTAGAGAATTTTTTTGAAGTTTTCTTCTTCATTACATTCCTTCTCAAGAAAACCCCTGAGAAAAACAATGGCTACAAAATTTCAATCACATCCTGCTTTAGCTGCTGTCATGAAGAACCACTAACTACTATAGAAAATACTTATCACAATGGTTGGTAAAGGGATACCATCACACTGGTCCAATCGTTGTGAGGTAAGGTGTGATTGTATGTATGAAGTTTTTCGCCACAGACGTGCGATCGTGATTGTATCTTTGTAGTGCGCTATCTACTACAACGGTTACCTTAAACAACCGTTATGATATTCTTTAATGTATAATATTTAACAATGGTCGTGCTAAACAATCGTTGTGATATATGCATTTGAGTTTATTAGAAAGTATGTGGAATGCTTATTTCATCAATGTTCACTAAACATATAACCTTTAATTTGAACTAGAACACTATAATATGACAAATTAAGTTATATTAGAAGAGCAAGTTTACATTCAATGCTTGACAAGAGTTCTTTAACTCCTAATCCTCATTTTTCTCTTTAACCGTTAGAACTTTGTTTAATTATCCTAGTTCTTCAACCACCCCTTCCTTCACCTCTAGTTCATTTTGCAAAATATTATTTAGTTTGCAAACAAAATTAGAGGTGGAGAGATGGGTGCTTGAAAAGCTACAATCATTAAACCAAGTTCTAACTGTTAAAGAACAACATGCAGATAACAGATTGAAGAATTCTTGTCAAAAATTGAACGTGTACTTGTTTTCTAATACAACTTTATTTATCATATTATAATTTTCTAATGCAATTTGAAAAGTTATATATTCGGTAAGGGATTGGAAAAATACTTAAACCGCATAATATATAATAAAATCATTTTTAAACAAACATTAACAACATCATTCATCAACAACAAACAATAAACAACATACACGATACAACAAACATATCAAGTCATAGAATGCTTCAGAAACGTATCGTACATGTCCTATAATGGGGAGTCCACAATGAAATAAGGATGAAGCTAAAGTTAGAGTTGCAAACTTATGTATATTTCGAATGGATGTCATTTTGGATCTTTCACACAAGTTTGCAACGCTAACTCTAGCTTCGTCCTCTTTATTGAAACAAGCATCCCTACCTTCATGTCAAAACAAGCAGAAAGTTCAAATATTATGAAACAAGCTATTGAAACATATTTTGAAAAAAAAAACTATAGTGAAAACCAACCTGTAAATACCCATGGGCTAAGATTTGATGTTATGGTTTTGTTTTAGGGTTTCCATATGAGAGATACGAGTGACATAGTTGTTAGAATTTTGTTTTGAGAGAGACAAGTGAAAGAGTTATTAGGGTTTTGTTTTGAGAGAGACGGCAGTTATGTACTGAAGCGAGAGATAATTTCTCTTATATATAAATAAGTAGCACTTTTCACCACAGTTGAAAACAAAAACAATGGTGATATACAAGGTCAATCACATTATTACCATGATAAATGGCAAATTGTTGGTGCTGGGATTCGAACCATTTCACTCCATGTACATTTCACTACGGTTGTTACATATGACTATTGTGACATGTTCTTTAGTAAATACAAAAAAACGCCCAAAAATAAACTATTATCACGGTTAACACAATGACCGTTGTAAAACTGGTGTTACGAAAGGTTTATTTTGTAGTAGTGATTCTACATCAATGACCATACCTATATTTCTGAACATCCTATGGAAGAAGGAAGAAAAAACGTCTCATACAATAATGCTCTGATTCCCTACTCCATTACAGATACGATTTACGCTTTCATGGGTCATCTCCCTAGACGCATTAAGAAACCCCAAGTGCTAAAAGAGTTATTTCTCTACTTCCCTGGTTATGAACCCCTAGTATGGATGCCCCCTTTGATTTTAGCTTCTTCAAGAATAGGGTCTTTCGTCCTTTTCCTCCGACTGAGGATGCTTCTTACATCCAATGGTTAGATATGGTACAAGCAAAGAATAAACACTTCTGAAAGGATTTGAGCATTTTTTACCTAATTTAATTGCCACAAGTTTGTACCCAAATACAACTCTCATATGCTCATTGCAGCCATATGTTTATGGGACACCTCGGCCAACACCTTTCACCCCCCCCCCCCCCCACCCACCCATACTTTTTGGCATTATTGTTATCGTTGGCCTTTGACCAACTAGAGAGGTCTTTGAGCCCTCAACCAAAGCAAAAATAAATCTTGGGTTTACCTTCACCAGACTACTTACAGCTCCTTCATCGAAGACCACCAGGCTTTGACAAATCATGTGGACGCCCAAAAGCACATTGCTTTTCTGACTTACTGGCTTTCCAAGTATGTTTTCTGTTCTCGATCTATTTAGGTGGCTAAAACGTTTGTCCCATTGGCCACTCAAATTCTTAATTTTTTTTAGTTTATTTTTATAAACCCTCCAAGATAACTTACGAAAATAACTTATAGCATATATAAAAATAATTTAAATTTATTTTATTTTTTGTTATAAAAATAGCTTATACCACCTTATTCATAAGCACTTTTTAATAAGCATTTGTGCTATAAACTCAAATAAGTTGTTTATCTAAATAGACCTAAAATAACAATAATGTTTTCCCACACTACAACCAAAAGATGATAGTAGGTTAGCAGATCTGATTCATGAAAAAAGTTTAAGAAATCTCTTTTGTCTATAAGATCATGGAAAGATCCAGGTCCTCACAAGTTTCTAGTTGGTTTTTAAAGAGGTGAGTGGAATATATTGCCTACCATCTTGATCAATCGTGCAATAAATACCTTAATCGGTCCTCACACCATTGTAGAAATTAACCAGTCCGACATTTGTCTGATTCTCAAAGTAGTTAGACCAAAATTCGTCAACCAATTTTGACGAATCTCTTCTTGAAATGTCACTTACAAAATATTGACCAAGCTAGGGGTTAAGAGGTTCTACACTAAAGGGCATCACAGGTACACATCAAAATAACCCTAAGAATTTGTCTTCACATCGAAGACAAATTCCGCCTAAAAAGCTAGCCTCTATTGCGCCCCTGCAACCTCCACCAATACCTCGCACCATAGCAAAAAAAAAGGTTAGAGAATGACTCAGAGGGACAAAGCGTGATAGGAAAGAAAGAAAAAGAAAAGAAGAGAGAGACTTGTGTTAGGGAGTTCACTGCGCTCCATGTTGATTTAGGTTTAATTTGGGATAGATTGATGGTGGTTTAGGTTTAACATAAGGGGTTTGAGGTTTTCTAAGGTTTGGGATTTTGGTGTTGATTTGTTGATTTTTTAGGTTTTATTTAGGTTTATGGGGGCACAATTTATGGTTTGATGTGGTTTTTGTTGGATTCAGGTTAAGCTAAAGTCAGTTCTATGTGGATTAGGGTTTGGGTTGTAGGAATAAGATGAATCTTCATCGTGTTCAATATGAACACGATGAAGGTGGTCGGTGGCTAATGGTGTTTGGTACAGTGGTGTTCTTGTTTTTGGGTTTGTGTTCTTCATGTTCATGAAGAACATGAAGAACAAGTTGAATGTTGGATGAAGGTGGTGGTTGGGACAGTGGCCTATTGTGGTTGTGGGGGTGGTTTTAGGATTTTCTTAGTGGTTGGTTTAGAGAGGGGAGAGAGTGAGAGAAGAGAGAGAAAGAAAAGGGGATATGAGGAATATTTGAGGGAGAGTGAGCTTAAATACTCTTTCTTCTCACGCCCTGATCATGACACATGAATCTCTCTTCCAGTGGGATCCTATGTGGGCACCCTCACATTAGCAATTCACTCTAGACCTTTGGTCAATGATGAAATGGTCTAGCGCTTGTTTCCTTTAATTGAATCAAGGTTATATGATCAATCAGATGGTCGCGTCTGATTCCTTTGTTTTTTTGTTTATTTTAGATTTTGGGTCTTCCCTTTGGTCTAGGCTCTGGTTTTCTTTAAAACCCTCTGCAATCCTATTTGCAACCCTTCCCTTTTATTTATTTATTTATTTTGTATGCTTTTTATTATTGTTTAATTGATAGTTATTACAAAAATAAATAAAAAGCCAAATAAAATCAATCATTTCAAAATAAAAATAAAAAACACTTGACTAACATTAAGTCATTTTCCAAACTTAATCAAGAACTTTTCAAAATCATTTTCTCAAATAGACCGAATGAAAAATGATTAATTGGGTGTATGCCTCTTTCTTCTCTAAGTATTTGGATACTTGTTGTAGAGCTTGCTTTTTGAATACTCGTCATTCACCAAAAAATAAACGCAACCAATCAAACTCATTTTCTGCCCTAGCGTGAACGAAAACCTTTTCACAAACGAACGGTGTACATGACATACAAGCAAACACTTAAGTTTATCATGTTGAAGCATACAAGCAAAGTTTAACCGTTAGAATGTGAACTAAGCATTATTCACTAAAAGCAACCAACATACAAACCTTTAGTACCTAGAACTATGTAGCTTTGAATTCTCCATCGCACTGGGAGATACATAGGAACAAGATTCATCATCTTGTCAAGCACCCTAATAAAAAAACCCTATGTTTAGTCCTTTTTCTTTTCAGATAAACATTTTAATAAGTGGGAGAAGATAAATAACTTAAGCTAACACTCACATTCGCCAAACTAACTAAACGGTTCCCATGGATACAACGGATGTGCAGGGTGTTAATACCTTCCCCATGTATAACCGACTTCGAACCTAACTTTGGTTGCGACGGTCATGTTTCTGTTTTTTAAGGGTTTTATCGACGTTTTTCCTTTAAAAAAATAAACTTTGATGGCGAGTTTATTGTTATTTCGAGTGATAGTTATACTCGAGTATTTCTCACACCGCGACATCAAAACATAAAATATAGAAACAAACTGGTCTATTAGTAACATTTTCAAAACAACAATACACAATAACAATAATGAACAATGGACGAAAATAATAGTGAATAATGAACAATGATAACAACAATGAACAACAATGAGTTGGCCTACAATAACAAACAACAACAATACACGATAAAAAATCAGTTTAGAATAAAAAAAACTTGAATAATATTTGAGATTTTTCTTAGTCATGGATGAAGGTGCACCGTGAGAGTACGACATTGTTGATTGACATTGAAATTAAAGTTAGGGTTTCAAGAATGAGTTTTTTGAAAAACATAACAATAATGGGTTTTGTGAAATCGTTTCAGAAATAGGGTTTTTGAAAAACATAATAATAATGGGTTTTGTGAAATCGTTTCAGAAAAAGAATAAATTTGATTAATTACCTTGAAAAGGAACGCTTGGCTGCAGCAATTTCACGGCTTCAAAAATAGTGTATTTCCAGCTTCAAATGTTCTTCGCAACAATTCGGCTTCTTCACACTTAAATGTTCACTTTGTCACCTTTGGGTTTACTACACAAAGATTTCTATTTTATTTTGATTTTTACTTTATTAATATTAACAATGTAATAAATGACTTGTTGAATAACAAAAACAAAAAAATAGCCACGTATTTAAAAAATATTGGCACATCAACGTTTAGGAAAGAAATTTGGATTTTTTTTAAATAACCACAATTTTCAAAATAAATTCCAAAATAACATTTTTTTCAAAAAAAAATCCAAAATAACCACCTTTAAAAAAAGATGTGTCAAATGAACTGGCGCATCCATTTTCCATCAAGAGGAGGCGCCAAAGCCTAAGGCGTCTCTGCATTGGAAGCCTCATGAGGAGACGCCAATGCCTATGGCGCCTACATTGTACCTCATGAGGAGGCATCAATGCCTATTGCGCCTACCTGTCTTGACATGTTAGGCGCCTAGCCTCTTGGCGCATGCATTTTCTATCTCCTCTATATAAATACCTCACCATGTAGGCAATATTTTTCATACAAAATCTTCCCCTACTACCATATTTTCTTTCATTCAATTCCACTCTCCTTCAAGTTTTTTAGTTTTAACCATGTCTGAATACATTCACAAGCGAAATGCCGAATTAATATTTTCTGTCATTGCGTCTCCAATAAAGAATCAACTCTGGAATATAGATTCGTTTGAACGTCTTAATCCTACGTTGAACAGTTGGTTAGATGGAGAAATATGAGATGGTGAAAGGATTATAAGAATCCAATGGCTTGTGCCTACGTTCAACCAAAATGGAGAAGTGCGTGAATGGACGGACACTAAGACTGACCGAGATGTTCATAGGATGATGCATTACATGTTCAAAATTGTTTTGATGGTTGTAATCGCATCGTTCTTGTATTGTAGTTGTTTTAATTATTTGTATTATTGTTTATGTAATGGTATTTTCCTCACAAACTTATAATATGAAATAAATTTAGTTTTTCATATATTGCAACAGAGGTACATGTGAATTTATCTGGTTGTGCTGATTCCAACACTAGGACAGTTACTACGATCGTGACCTGGCTGACAGCATGAATTACATAATCTAACCATTTTGTTCGCCGTATCCATTTCGGTTTGAATGCGGGTGTTGTTTGGGCGACCCTTTTTCTTCCTTCGCATAACTTCGTTGTGCCAGACAATGTCCCCTTGATATTCTTGCTAGTAATCCTCTTTTTCTACTACGGAAAAACTAATTTTATAAACATTTGATAGGCTGGTGACTTTGTAAACGTCAGATAGAAAGTAAGATGGATCCCTTCGAACCTTTGAACATACCGCAATGACATGGGAGCAGGGCGTACGAAAGGCTTGGAACTTTCTACAGTCGCACCAACCTCTATCTAGTTCGACTTTGTACTATCCCATCGGCATTCCCTCGTTGTGATCCATGGACTCGGCAACACTATACCAACCTTTAGTGCGGTTAAACACTGTGACCACATGTGTGTTTACTTTGGCAGCTTCATGTCTAATGAATTTCATTGAACCATCACTGAACAACTGCCCGGATTGCAACACTGAACTCCATTTGGAACGTCTGGTCTCAAATAGCGCCCCTAGACTGAAATGTGTTGCCTGCACCAAAGTGGTTATAGGTAGGTCGCAGATGCCTTTGAATACAAAGTTCATTGATTCCATAAGATTTCTTGTCATGTGGCCCCAACGTTGACCGTTGTCGTATGCCCTAGTCCACTTATCCAATGGAATATTATCGATCCATCGTATTGCATCTGCGTTTGACAATCTTATTTCTTCGCGGTAGTGTTTGAAAGAAGGTTTTGATAATGTGTAACCTGCATTGACAACCTTCTTCCGCAACGTCTTGTCTTTGATTTCCCGCATAAAATTCGGAGCAATATGTCTAATACAGAAGACATGCGTCGAAGGAGGATCTTGCCAGCCATTATCAATGTCATTATATGCACTGATGATTGAAGGGCGTCTTTCGAAGATGAAACATAAGTTAGGATGAGGTGCAACGTGCAATCGGAGATTTCTTAGGAAAAAACTCCATCCCTTAGCAGTTTCCCCTTCAACAAGGGCAAAAGCGATTGGAAAAATATTGGTGTTTCCATCTTGTGCCACTTCCATCAGTAACGTTCTTTTGTATTTCCCGTACAACCATGTACCATCAATTTGTATAATAGGTTTACAGAAATAAAAACCTATGATGCACGGTTGATACGCCCAGAAGAGACAGTGGAATATTCCATTTCCAATAGCACACGTCCCGTCTTGTCTATATGCGGACAATGTTTCCAACTTGACAATAGTCCCTGGAGCATACTGTTTTAGAGCCAACAACTAGTTTGGAAGTTGTTTGTGAGACTCTTCCCAATTTCCAAACACATTTTCATCAGCCTTTGACCTAGCTATCCATGCCTTCCTATATGATGGAGTGTACTGGTACTCTGCCCTAATATGCAAGATTATTGTACTCACCTTTAACGACGGACTGTCACCAATGACAGACAATATTTCATCGCATATTAGCTGATAGCTTAGTTTCTGATGATCTTGCATTGGGTTTGTCAGCATACATGTGTGAACTGGACCCATGGATCCAATCTCCCAAGAATCGCTCCTCTTCTGGTACGAAGCTGACAACCTGAAAAGGCAATGCTCATTCAAACAATAAATTTTGTACCTCGATTCATTAGTTCTATCAACTCTGAAATCAGCTGATAGTTGCATGTGAAATTCTTTAATGGCTTTTACACAATCCTCTTTTATGCGAAATGTGTCTCCTTGTTTCAAAGATCCTTGCATTTGCACATAATAATTGTACCATATATCGGATGAAGGTTCATCGGAACCCAAATTCAACCTTGTCATGTGTTAAGGT
Organism: Lathyrus oleraceus; assembly: GCF_024323335.1. Classification (NCBI taxonomy): domain Eukaryota; kingdom Viridiplantae; phylum Streptophyta; class Magnoliopsida; order Fabales; family Fabaceae; genus Lathyrus; species Lathyrus oleraceus. The sequence goes on along the minus strand of NC_066583.1, from coordinate 233,466,597 downwards.
GGACAGTATACATGACTAGCTGGTAATGGCTCCTCTTCCTCGTCAGCATTCACCATTTAATCAACCAAGATCTCAACTTCTTCCTCTTCGCCATCTATAACATTCACCTCAGCTTGTTCGTCATCAGTTTCACAAAACACTTGTGACTGATCAATGAACTGAGACACTTGTTATTGTTGTGGTAATATATACAACTCTATATAGTTGTACCCAGATTGTTCGTGACTGAGAAACATATGATGAACATCGTCATTATCTCGAACCTTTTTATGATAAAACTTCACTTGATTTTCTGCAAACCAAAACAGATTTTTATAGATGATTTAGCCAACAGGACTGCCCTGTAATTTATTTTCTATTCTTTGTTTCAGATGTGAAAAATTTGATCGTCAATTTATTGTAAACCGAGTTACCTCTGTGTTGCGAAAACAAAAATTGGATAATTGATGCTCAAATATTTCACCTTCGATATGGGCACTGATCATGTAATGTTGTGAGGAAGACATTTTTTTAAATCTGACTTTCTTTTCTATACTGAAATTGAATGAATTGATATGTTATTCAAATGCACTTAAATAGCGTAAACGTTGAATGCATTGATCACACTATTCATCTACACATACTTGACCATGCAGAGACAAGAACACACAAGGAATGCATGCAGTGACAAGAACGCACAATGCATGCGCCCAAGGAATCTCTGCACACAAGGAATCTCACAAGAGAATCTCTGCCTTAATAGTCCAAACAGGCCCCCATTACCTAGGTACATAAAGCAACTTAGGCGCCAAGACCAAGGGCGCCCCTTCGTGAAAAAGACTCTTAGGTGCCAAGACCAAGGGCGCCTCTTCATTGCATGCGAATATTCACATGCAAGCGTCAAGAACATGGGCGCCTCTTCCTTGCATGTGAATATCACATGCATGCGCCTAAGGCTATGGCTACTCTACTTTGCCATGCATGCAAGCAATCACATGTTGCGTAGGTTGCAAACCTAATAAGACTCCCTCATCTATAAATAGGCTTCAAATCACAATATCAAATCATCTCCAACACTAATCATCTTCACTCTTTCTTTACCACACTCTTTCTCTGCCACACTCAAGCTCTGCAACATCAAACTATATCTCTGTTACCTATGGGTGATAAACACAGAGGAACACTCGAGAATATCTCGACATTTGTATGTTATCACTCTCTTTTTACTTATTCCATATTTAATTTGTATACCTTTGTTATTTATGTTTTTATTATATATTACTTCTTCTTATTGTACTTTTTACTTATGTGTTACTAGGACCCAAAGCGTTTTCCATGCCGTGTAAATGAATATGTATCCCATAATCCTTTGATGGAACCATATATTAGAGGATGTGGATTTGGAAATCTCCTTAACATTGTCTCGTACTCGGTGGACTACAAATTTAATCTTGCTTTGTTGGAGAGATGGAGACCCGAGACCCACACATTTCACCTTCCTTTTGGTGAGTGTACTGTTATATTTGAGGACGTATACATGCTGCTGGGTCTTCGTATAGACGGTAAGGCTGTGAATGGTAGAGTAAACCAGGACAACTCTATCTGCAATGAATTATTAGGTGCCTATTTGTGTGACGACCAAACTGAGAGAGAGTCATCCGGTCAAGCAAGGGGCAAGGTATACATTTAAAATACCTTAAACAATATTATGTGAGTATAATATTGTCCGAAGAATCAACCGAGTATGAAAAAATAATTAAAGCTCGCTGTTATATTATGATTTTATTTGGTAATTTTTTATTTCCAAAAAATACAGGTAATTTAGTAAATATTATGTATTTACCGTTGTTACACAACATTAATAAGGTAAGCACATATAGTTAAGGTTCAGCTGTGTTGACCCATTTATATAGTGCAATCTGTAAAAATGCAAAAAAAGAATACTTGTACATTTTTTTCATGTGCGTATTTGCTACAAGCATGAGGTTGGTCAAGAATGTCGTCACTCGCCCCAATAAACGAGAACTCATTCATGTTCCCGTTTGCAACAAAGTAAGTGTAACACTTTACCATTTAATTAATTATACTTTATATTACAATTAACTGTACATAATATTTTTCAATTTTTTTTATCTAGGGGGTCAGTATGAGGGATGAACTACAATAGGTGTCTGAAACATGTTATAGTAGTCTATCGTAATCTGTTGGACCACATTGGACTAGACGATGTAATACTCTTACACAATTATATTTTAATTTAAAAATACTTATCAAATTATTTATCATCTAATTGTGTCGTATTGTTGTACAGTTTATCTGGAGGCCATATATGGGTTTTGATCATCATATGAACCATGACGATGCTATAGTTTGGACAGCAAAGACACCAATTATCCGGTTCACTACTGTGGAAATGCACCAGAGTGACTGGGTAAAACTGCAGTTCGGCATGCAACAATAGATTCCAGAACCTTCGACGTGTTTGGAGAATTGACATCAAAAAAGAGTTGATGCCCAATGGGATTATTCCGACTGGAGAGACTTTGCAAAAGAGATGTGTCTTCAATGGAGGAGTCGACGATAACACATCTTAAACGAACCAGTCATCCATGGTGCAAGACCAACTCAACATATATGACATGGTTTAGGTCGGTAACAACGCAACAATTTGTGTCTGAGCCCGCGGTATTTGATAGATCTACGTCAACTAGCTTCGTCATCTTACGCCCAACAACAAGTACCCGTCCAACACCAATGTCCAACCACCCAAAACCAACAAACAACCTCACATCATCAACCTACCACATACACCCAACAACCAAGCACCCAACTTCGCAACTCATTCATGTCATCCATCCAACAACCAAACACCCAACGTCGCAATCCATTCATGCCACCCACCCAACCACAAAACCAAGAATCAAACCCTACCCACCAACAACCATACGCTTCAACCACAACCGTCTGTACCCCAGATGATTCATATGGGTCACTTCATCGTAGTCCCCCACCAATGACCACTCAAACCTCCCATCACCAAAACACGCAACCATTGTTTAAGTATAGTACGCCTAGGGAATCATTGTTTTGTTTCCAAAATGATTCAATGTCCCAATTTGGGCACCTATATCGTCCACAATCCACCCAACCCCCATCGACCTAACTACGATGACATGGGCATCGAACTCCATTACGGAAGCGCTGTTGGCCAGAGCCCCCAGATATTGGAAACAAATGATGACACATCTGTCAAATAGCGTTGGAACTTCCGTCGGACCTTCACAACAACCATCATTCGATCAGGTCAGTACACAAAGACCCCAAACACCTCAGGAAAATCGTTGGAGACCTCAGAGACATACTAACGCACCTAGATGTTGAATAGGAAGACGTTTCGATCGGGCAGGTCATTAAATTTTTGTCAATCCCATATAACATTTATTATATCATGAATAATTTTTTTTTATATTAATTTTTATTATTTCATAAATAAATAAAAAATTAAAAAATTAAAAATAAATAATACAAGGGTGTATGCGCCAGATGAATTGACGCATACACCACATGCAATAAGCAGACGCCATAGGCATTGGCGCCTCCTCATGAGGCTTCCAATGCAAGCGCCTTAGGCCTTGGCGCCTCATCTTGATGCAAAATGGATGTGCCAGTTCATCTGACGCATCTTTTTGTAAATGTGGTTATTTTTGAAAAAAAAAATTAAAAACTGTTATTTAGAATTTATTTTGAAAATTATGGTTATTTTTAAAAAAATCAGAAATTTGAGGATAAAAGATCAAAATTGTTTAAAAATAAAATAAAAAGACTGATTTTGTGAGTTGGACAAAATAGGGGATCAAACTGTAATTTAGTCTAAATTAATTTAAATTAAAAATAAAGATTATTTTAACAAATTGAAGACTATTTGCATAGCTCATTTCTTGAATTATTAATAGTTAAAAAAATAAAATAATTATATTTTCTATGCAATTGGTATATGGTGAAGTTAGCATTTTTTTTATCTCAGCATGAGTTAGATTGATCACTTATTCATTTTAACACTCATTTCATTTTGTTTAAAAAATCAAACTATTTTATTTTATTAAAGTTATTGATAATTCAAAGAAAGAATAAACTATGTAAGTAGTGTTGAATTTTTACTTGGTAATCTATATTGTGATGTTTAAGTTATTATTAAAATATTAAGTGTCCTGTTTGGTTTTAAGAGTAAGTTTAGAATACTTTATTAACCAAAATAACATTAAAATATTTTTTTTAAAATTAAATTAATTTTGTATGAGTTAATATTTGTAAAGAAGTTCACATGACATAATTTTATTTATAAAACATTTTAATATAAGAAAGATGAGTGGATAATTTTTGTCCGATTTATTAGAGGAAGTTTCTCTTAGAATTATTAGTGTGCAGTGTTTTAGTTTTGAGCATTTGTTATTCATACATTAAGTTTATATCCAAATCTTACACCAAACATCGTTTACCGTATAAAATACTTATAAATAAAAAAAATATTTATAAAAAAATATTTTTATTTTTTAAATATTATTTATAACATAAATATAAAATTTGTTATTAACCAAATTTATTATTGTATTAACCACAAAAATATAGGTTATTAACCACATATTTTACATTAATCAAATTTACTATTTCATTAACAAATAAAATATGCAGTATTAACCAAATTTTAACATTAAAATATAAAATATAATATAGTTTTTAATCAAATTTTGTATTTCATATTTTAATGTCAGAATTTGATTAATACTATGTATTTTATTGATTAATGATATAATAATTTTGGATAATTAATTATAAATAAAATATGTGTAAGAACAAATTGTTCTACAACAGATTCCTTGATTTTGATGATAACAAAGGATGAAACCAAAAATGGCACCCTAACGAAAAGTTTCTAAGTGTGCAGGGTTCTAAGGAAAGAAGAAAGAGATATGATGACGTCATCAGATACAGAACCAGATCAAATACAAATTATCAAATGATCAGAAGCATCTGAAGTGGAAACACGTTCAAGAAAGTCTAACTCTGATCAGAACAGCAAAGTATCAGAAGCATCTGAACAAGAAGTAAGCTCTAGAAGTTCTGACTCTGAACAACGGTATGTCTAAACTCCAGAAGTTATCAGCGTTATCTGAAGAAACCATCAGAAGCAAGATTCCAAGATTTCCAGAAACACGAAGACTCTGATCATGGAATTGCTAATAAAGGAAGAGTAACGTTAACTTCAAATAAAGGCTTGGAAATAGATTTCCTAATAGAGAAAGAGACGTTAATCTCCAATTTCAATAAAGAAGGTACTATATTTGGAAAGTAGTCATTCAAGGAGAGAAAGTTATCTTGGCAGAAGCTATTAAAGCTATGGCGTTAATTCATATTATTATCCATCAGTTTCAACTACTACCTCACTCATATATAAAAAGAGTTGCAATCACCATTGAGAGACAACAAGATAATACTGAAACATCAAGCACACAAAAACATCCTTACTCTCTAAATCTTCACAAAGCTTTTGCTTAGAAAGTGAAAACACTTTGTTCTTACTATTGTAATATTTGCTTATCTTAGAAGCACTCTAGATTACATAAATCTTTTATCTATTGTTTTTATTTCCTCAAGTGACTTTGTGCAGTCTGTATACTTGAGAGGACTAAGAGATCTTTCTCTTAGACGTTGTTGTAATCAATCTTTCAAGATTAGTGGATTAAGTCCTTGTTGAAGGCGAAATCACCTTGGTCGGGTGGACTGGAGTAGCTTTGTGTTATAAGCGAACCAATATAAAATCCTTGTGTGATTTTCATTTGAAAAAGCGCTTATTTTTCTAAACAATTCAAACCCCCCCTTTCTTGTTTTTCTCACCTTCAATTGGTATCAGAGCTCCGGCTCTGTTATTGATTTTCTAATCAAACACTTAACAGTGTAGAGAGATCCAGTACGAGAAAAACTATGGCCCACACAAATGAAAGAGATAGTTACAATGCTAAGCCTCTTGTTTTTTATGGAGAGAAATTTGACTACTGGAAAGATAGAATCGAAAGTTTCTTTCTGGGTTATGACGCTGACCTCTGGGACATTGTCACAAACGGATACGCACCTCCAGTCTTAGAAAATGGAGCTGGAGTTCCCAGAAGTAAGATGTCAGAAGATCAGAAGCGTGTCTTCAAAAATCACCAGAAGGCCAGCACCATACTTCTCAATGCTATATCTTACAACGAATATGAAAAGATCACCAACAGAGAGACAGCCAAAGACATACTTGACTCTCTGAAGATGACTCATGAAGGAAACTCTCAAGTCAAAGAGACAAAGGCTCTGGCGCTTATCCAGAAATATGAAGCCTTCAAAATGGAAGATGACGAAGCTATAGAGGCTATTGTTTCTAGATTCCAAACTCTTATTGCAGGTCTCAAGGTTCTAGACAAAGGATATACAACTGCAGATCACGTCAAAAAGATAGTCAGAAGTCTGCCAAAGAAATGGAGACCTATGGTTACTGCTCTGAAGCTGTCAAAAGATCTGAACAATATCAGCCTTGAAGAACTTGTCAGTTCCCTCAGAAGCCATGAGATAGAACTAGAGGAGGATGAGCCTCGGAAAAAGAACAAGTCCGTAACGTTAAAGTCCAGATCTGAAAGACGCAAACCTGACAGAACCAAAGCTCTCCAGGCAGAAACTGAAGATACTGATGACTCTGAACCAGAAGATTCTGATGATGAAGAAGAATTGTCCCTCCTGACCAGAAGAGTTAAACAACTCTGGAAAAAGAGGAACAACAACTTCAGAAGATCAAAACCCAGAGGGGATCAATCAGAATCAACTTCAAAAGGTAAAGCTAACAAAGATATTACTTGTTATGAATGTAAAGAAACAGGTCACTACAGGAATGAATGCCCCGAGCTAAAGAAAGACAATTCTAGAAAAGAAAGCTTCAAGAAAAATACCTTCAGAACAAAGAAAGGACTAATGGCTACCTGGGATGATAGTGAATCTGGATCATCAGAATCTGACTCTGATGAACAGGCCAACGTGACACTTATGGCTACCACATCCAGGAGTAGCTTAGATGAAGAATCTGAAGAGGTATTTTCTGAACTCTCTCGATCTGATCTAGAATCATGCTTGTCAGAAACTCTTAGCTCATATCAGAAATTAAAACAAAAGTTTAAAAACATAAAAGGCTGTCTTAAAGCAAAATTTGAAGAATGTAGTGAACTTGAGATAACAATTCTAGCACGAGAAGATACAATCAGATCTTTAACGTTAGAAAGAGATGGAGCAAAAACAAAAAGCTCAGAATTAGAAGAAGTGTTGTCTCAAGCACCACAAACTTCAAATAAAATAATTTATAAATATGAAGAAGCCTTTCAAGAATTTCTGAAAAATGGGATAGATAGGAGTATTATGGCATCCATGATTTATGGAGTTAGTCAGAATAATAAAAAGGGAATTGGGTATGATCCTAAGGAAAATAAAACTTCTACTAGTGACCAACTTAAATCTCCTTTTTCATATCACTATACACACACACAAGAACAAAAATTTGGAAATGCTAGAAAACCCAAAGTTATAAGAAACTCTGGGAAAACTAATCTGAAAGGACCCAAGAGATTCTGGGTACCGAAAGATAAGATTGTCTATGTTGCAGATATCCTATGCAGCAAAGTTCAGACACCAGTCATGGTACCTGGACTCTGGATGCTTGCGACACATGACGGGAAGAAAGTCTATGTTCCAAAGTCTAGAACTTAAAGACGCTGGATTTGTAGGCTTCGGAGGAGATCAGAAAGGAAGGATCAGAGGCTCCGGAACTATTGGTAATGGTACTCTTCCCTCTATATCTGATGTCCTTTACGTAGAAGGATTAATGCATAACTTGTTATCCATAAGTCAATTAAGTGATAACGGTTATGATGTAATCTTCAATCAAAAAACATGTAAAGCCATTAATCAGAACGATGGCTCTGTCCTTTTCACAGGCAAGAGGAAAAACAACATTTATAAAATTAATCTTTCTGACTTAAAAGAACAAAATGTTAAATGTCTGATGTCAGTTCACGAAGAGCAATGGGTATGGCATAGACGCTTGGGCCACATTAGCATGAGGAAACTTTCTCAGCTAAATAAACTCGAGTTAGTCAGAGGTCTACCTAAACTGAAGTTTGAAGGTGAGAAAAACAAGAAAGGGGGGGTTTGAATTGTTTGAAAAATAAGCGCTTTTGCAAAATGAAATCACACAAAGATTTTATACTGGTTCGCTTATAACACAAAGCTACTCCAGTCCACCCGGCCAAGGTGATTTCGCCTTCAACAAGGACTTAATCCACTAATCTTGAAAGATTACAAACAACCCCTAAGAGAGAGGAAAATCTCTTAGTCCTCTCAAGTCTACAGACTACAAAGAGTCACTTGAGGAAATCAAATAAAAATAAGATACAAGATGTGTAATCTAGAGTGCTTCTAAGAAAGCAAATATTACAAACTTAAGAACAAATTTTTCACTTGATAAGCAACAGCTTAGTGAAAATCTTTGAAGAACAAAGATGATTTTCTTGAGCGTGATATGATTTCAGTATAGTTTTGGCTAGTGATTTCTTTGTATGTACTGAATGAGATTTCTTCTCTATTTATAGGAGTTGAAGTAGAGTTGAAGTAGCGTTGAATCTGTTGGATATTGAGATGTAATTACGCCATTCCATTTATAGCTTCTGCAGTAGACTTTTTCACTTAGAAGTGACTACTTACCACAATTAGTATCTTTTCTCTTGGAAGTGGAGATTAACGTCTCTTTCTAATTGAGGAAATCCATTTGCAGAACTTTAACTTGGCTTAAACGTTACTTCATCATGATTAACAATTCTGATTAGAGTCTTTGTGTATCTGGAGAAATTGGCTTCTGATGTTATCTCTTGAGAGTTCAGAAATCACTGATAACTTCAGAATTTACAGAAGGCATTTGTTCAGAGTCAGAGCTTCTAGACTTTACTTCATGTTCAGATGCTTCTGATACTTGCAGTTTTGTCCAGAGTCAGAGCTTCTTAAAACAAGATTTCTCTTTAGATGCTTCTGATACTTGAGATTTTGCATCTGATCTTGTTTTGCATCTGATGTCATCATCAGATTTATTTCTTCTTTCTTTAGAACCCTGCACACTTAGAAACTTTTCGTTAGGGTGCCATTTTTGGTTTCATCCTTTGTTATCATCAAAATCATGGAATCTATTGTAGAACTATTTTTGTTCTTACAATCTCCCCCTTTTTGATGATGACAAAACAAATAAAATTATCAGATGAAACATGAAAAAATATTAGATCAGATAAACAAAAGCTCCCCCTGAGTTAGTACTTAGGGAGTTCAGAAGTTCTTACCAGAGCTTTCCAAGCAATAAGATTTCTGAAAACTTTCTGCAATTTCTTAATTTAATGTTAGAATTATTTAATCAGAGCTATTATTTAATCAGAGCTATTTATATCAGAACTAATTCTATAATTGTTGCAAAATGCTTAAGGTTTTAGACATAATTTTCATCAGAGCTATTTAATAATTTCTCCCCCTTTTTGGCATAATCAAAAAGGCATAAAACATAAAAATAATAGAGAGAAAAACACTTCATTAAAAAGCACAAAGGCAAAACAGCAGTCAAAAACAACAGATTCAAAGAAAATCAGAGCTAAAAAAGAAAAGACAGAAGCAAAAAAAAAAACACTAGGCAACCAAAAATAAATCCTAAGTGCCTAAGGGTTTGGAGGAGGAGGAAGTCTCTGTAGTAGCATGGCAAACATATTCTGGAGGTTTTCATTCAGAGCGTCTTGCTTGTCCATCCTTGCCCGGAGCTCACTCTGATCTTGCTTGATCTCTTTCTGATCTTGCTTGATCTCCTTCAGAGTGTTAAGAATCAGAGGGATCGCAGAGGAAGACTCCCCCTGAATCAGAGCCTGCTGAGTTTCAGCTTCAGCAGCAGCTTGGGCTTCTGCATCTGCCTTAGCCTTGGCTTCAGCTTCCTGAATTCTCAGAAGTTCTGCTTCCTTTGCCAGGCGTTCTTCTTCCAATCTCTTAGCTTCTTCTTCTGCTTCCTTAGCCAATCTTTCTTCTTCTAATCTCTTGGCCTCAGCTTCTCTAGCCAGTCTCTCTTCCTCTAACCTTCTGGCCTCAGCTTCTCTAGCCAGTCTTTCCTGGAGTCTTTCCTCAGAGTCTCTGATGTAGCCATTTCTGACTTGTTCAGAGATACTCTTCAGCCTATAAGACTCAGAGGTCATCCAACTAATAACTCTGTTCCAGTGTGTCCTAACAGATTTAGGATCATCACTGACTTCAGAATTTTTAGCCAGAGACTTGATCTTCTGGACTGAGGATTCTGCAACCTGTATAATGGCCTCCTCAAGGGTAGGTATGATAATTTTAGGTTCAGGTTCAGGTGAATGAGGTGGAGAGTTTTGAGGGCTGAGATTTAGAGGTTGAGGTTCAGTTTCTGGTTCTGGCTGGGGTTCAGATTCTGCTTCTGGTTGAAGTTCAGAATCTGGGTCTGGTTGAAGACTGGGGGATGAAGCATAGAGTGGGTTTACATCTAATGGGTCAGAGTCTGGGCTAGGTACAGCGGGAATTAATGGTGGAGTGATACAAGGTTCAGATGGGCGAATTACAGATGGTTGAGTTTCAGAGGGTGTGGTGGTTGTTTGTGGTGGAAGGGAAGTTTGATTTTCAGAGGTAATGGTGGTTGTTTGTTGTGGAATAGAAGTTCGGAGGGGAGAGGTTACTTCAGTTTGTGTTTGAGTTTGTGGGGCGAAGTTTTTAGCATAAATTTCAGCTATTGTTGGGGAGTTTGGGTCAGAGTGTTCTTGATCAGAGGACTCATGATCAGAGAACTCTTGGTCAGAAGAAGGTGAAAGGTAAGGTGGTGACTCATATTCAGAGGATGAGGAGGAGCTGTGGTGGTATAGTTGATTAGGGTCAGAGGTTGTTGTAAAAGTACGGGCAATTTTTAGAACAGGTGGAGGTTGAGAGGTTCTAATGGTAGAAGGTGGTATTTCTGAGGTTGTAAAAATTGGTTGAGAGGAGAGAGGGTTAGAGGAAGCCATTACATATTCAGAAGAGACAGGAGGAATGGACTTACCAGAGGAGACATTCAGAGGTGCTGAAGCTTTGGTGCCAGAGGTTTCTCCAATTCTGGCTTTCTTTGCCTTCCTTGCTTCCTCAGCTATCTTCTTCTCTGAAAGGCCTCTTTTGTATCTGACCAGATCTTCTACAGAGTCCAGACAGTCTTCTAGGCGAAAATCAGAAATGTCAATGCCTTCATCCAGACGATCCTGAAGGTAGATGGCAATGGCATCTCTGGGTTCATTCTTGAAGAACCTTTCAAGGCCATGAGGCATCTTCCTTTGATCCTTCAGAGCTTCCCAGGTCACATTCATAGTGGGCTTGACTCTGATGTCCTTGATGATTCCCATACTCCTCAGATTTCTGGCATTCAGTTGTTCTTGAGGATTCATGACGAAGATTGAAGAAGAAAATGAAGAACTGAGAAGGTTGCAGAGAAAACTTCGAGAGAGGGTTTAGGGTTTAAGAGTGAGTGAGAGTGATAAGTGTGTGAAATGTGAGAAAAGTGTTTATATACTAAGGGTAAAAACACATGCAAAACGACACACATACCAGCGTTAGCACAAAAACCAAAATAGCACGTTTGGGGGAAAAATGATTACAGCTCATTAATGAATGTCTAATCCCAACAGTAAGCACACTGCTCAAGGAGATTTCAAGCGTTCTGACCTTTGATTTCTATTGACAGCTGTCTAGAAGTTCTAGGGTTAGACGCATGTTCCCCACGTGTTGATGTTTCTGATCTTCAGGAATACCAAAGGATTTCTGAAGATTTCTAACTCAGATATCTTCTTAACTTGGTAGAAGTATCAGAGTCAGAGACAGAAGTATATTTGTTTTTATCAGAGTCTCATTTTACATGTTCAGAGCCAAATTTACTCAGGACAATTTTTAATGTTCAGATTTTCTAAGATGAAACGAAATCTATCTTCAGCTAGAGGCTTAGTAAAGATATCTGCCCATTGATGTTCTGTATCAATGAACTTCAGCGTTACTATCCCTTTCTGAACATAGTCTCTAATAAAATGATGTTTTATTTCTATGTGTTTGGCTCTGGAATGCAAAATGGGATTCTTACTCAAACAAATAGCAGCAGTATTATCACAAAGGATAGGAATGTTACTCTCAAATATTTGTAGATCTTCTAGCTGATGTTTCATCCAGAGCATCTGAGTTGTGCACAGTGATGCTGAGATGTATTCTGCTTCTGCAGTTGATAGAGCAATTGTTGACTGTCTTTTGCTAGCCCAGGAGATTAAGTTGTTTCCCAGAAGCTGGCAATTTCCAGATGTACTTTTTCGTTCTATTCTATCTCCTGCATAATCTGCATCACAATAACCAGAAAGCCTATACTCTGATGTTTTCTCATACATCAGGCCCAGGTTAGGAGTTCCTTTCAGATACTTAAGAATTCTCTTAACAGCTGTTAAATGAGATTCTCTAGGATCTGATTGGAATCTGGCACAAAGACAAACGCTAAAGAGAATATCAGGACGAGTAGCAGTCAGATAGAGAAGAGAGCCTATCATACCTCTATAGAGCTTCTGACAAACCTTGTTGCTTACCTCTTCCTTCTCCAGAATGCAAGTTGGGTGCATAGGAGTCTTTGCAGAGTTGCATTCAGACATATCAAACTTCTTCAGAACGTCTTTAATGTACTTGTTTTGATGAATGTACGTGACTTCTGGAGTTTGATTAATTTGAATTCCCAGAAAGAACTTTAGTTCTTGCATTAGACTCATTTCAAATTCTGCCTGCATTAACTTAGAAAATTCTTGGCAAACAGAGATATTAGCAGAACCAAAAATAATGTCATCAACATAAATTTGGCATATCATGAGATCATTTTTATGATTTTTACAGAAGAGTGTAGAATCAACTTTCCCTCTGATAAAATTTTGTTCTAGAAGAAAATTACTTAAGCGTTCATACCAAGCTCTGGGAGCTTGTTTAAGTCCATATAAGGATTTCTTAAGTTTGAAAACATGTTCTGGAAAATTTGAGTTTTCAAAACCAGGAGGTTGATTAACATACACTTCTTCTGAAATATAACCATTTAGAAATGCACTCTTGACATCCATTTGGTATAATTTGATAGAGTGATTAATAGCAAATGATACAAGAAGACGAATAGACTCTAACCTTGCGACTGGAGCAAAAGTTTCATTATAATCAATACCTTCTTGTTGACTATAACCTTGAGCTACCAGTCGTGCTTTGTTTCTGACAACATCTCCTTTCTCGTTCAGTTTGTTTCTGAAAACCCATCTGGTTCCAATGACATGAGTGCCTCTGGGTTTAGGAACGAGATCCCAGACATCATTCTTGGAGAATTGATCTAACTCTTCTTGCATAGCTGCCACCCAATCATTATCTTGAAGAGCTTCATCACAGGACGTAGGCTCAATCAGAGACACTAGTCCCAGAGGAATATCTTCAGACGTTCTGAAGGTAGATCTGGTTCTAACAGGTTCATCTTTGTTTCCCAAAATCAACTCTTCAGATACGTTGCTACGACTCTTGACTTTCCTTGGAATTTCTGGAGATTTAATTTCTTCAGAGTCTGGAGTGACAGTTGCTTCTGGAGTTTTCTCAGATTCTACCAGAGTGATCTCTAAATCTGCAAACTTTTCAACTAGCTTTGACTTTTCAGGGTCAAGCTTATCATCAAATCTAACATGAATTGATTCCTCCACAATTTTGGTTTCTGTGTTGTATACTCTATAGCCTTTAGAGCGTTCTGAGTATCCTAACATAATACCTTTCTGTGCTTTGGAATCAAACTTGTTCAGATGTTCTTTAGTATTTAATATAAAGCAAATGCATCCAAAAGGATGAAAATATGAAATGTTGGGTTTTCTTCCCTTACACAGTTCATAGGGAGTCTTATCCAGAATAGGTCTAATAGAGATTCTATTCTGAATGTAACACGCTGTATTTACAGCTTCTGCCCAAAAGTGCTTTGCTACATTTGTTTCATTGATCATGGTTCTGGCCATTTCTTGGAGTGTCCTATTCTTCCTCTCTACAACTCCATTTTGTTGTGGAGTTCTAGGGCAGGAGAAATCATGGGATATTCCATTAGAATCAAATAGTTCTTCAAAATCTTTATTTTCAAATTCTCCACCATGATCACTTCTGACTCTAACAATTTTAGAGTCAAATTCTCTTTGCACTTTAGAACAGAAACTGGTGAATACAGAGTGAGACTCACTCTTGTGCTTTAGGAATTTTACCCATGTCCAGCGGCTGTAATCATCAACGATTACTAGTCCATACTTCTTTCCATTGACTGATGCTGTTTTCACAGGACCAAATAAGTCAATGTGAAGAAGCTCCAGAGGCTTGGAGGTAGAAACAACATTTTTCTTTTTAAAAGATGTTTTTGAAAACTTTCCTTTCTGACAAGCTTCACACAGAGCATCTGAAGAAAATTTCAGTTTAGGTAGGCCTCTGACTAACTCAAGTTTAGTTAGCTGAGAAAGTTTCCTCATGCTAATGTGGCCTAAGCGTCTATGCCATACCCATTGCTCTTCGTGAACTGACATTAAACATTTAACATTTTGATCTTTTAAATCAGAAAGATTTATTTTATAAATGTTGTTTTTCCTCTTGCCTGTGAAAAGGACAGAGCCATCGTTCTGATTAATGGCTTTACACGTTTTTTGATTAAAGATTACATCATAACCGTTATCACTTAATTGACTTATGGATAACAAGTTATGCATTAATCCTTCTACATAAAGAACATCAGATATAGAGGGAAGAGTACCATTACCAATAGTTCCGGAGCCTCTGATCCTTCCTTTCTGATCTCCTCCGAAGCCTACGAAGCCAGCGTCTTTAAGTTCCAGGCTTTGGAACATAGACTTTCTTCCCGTCATATGTCGCGAGCATCCAGAGTCCAGGTACCATGACTGGTGTCTGAACTTTGCTGCATAGGATATCTGCAACATAGATAATCTTATCTTTCGGTACCCAGAATCTCTTGGGTCCTTTTAGATTAGTTTTCCCAGAGTTTCTTACAACTTTGGGTCTTCTAGCATTCTTAAATTTTTGTTCTTGTGTGTGTGTGTAATGATATGAAAAAGGAGATTTAAGCTGGTTACTGGTAGAAGTTTTATCAGAATCAGAATCATACCCAATACCCTTTTTATTATTCTGACCTACTCCATAAATCATGGATGCCATAATACTCCTATTTATCCCATTCTTCAGAAATTGTTGAAAGGCTTCTTCATATTTATAAATAATTTCATTTGAAGTTTGTGGTGCTTGAGACAACACTTCTTCTAATTCTAAGCTTTTTGTTTTAGCTCCATCTCTTTCTAACGTTAAAGATTTGATTGTATCTTCATGTGCTAGAATTGTTGTCTCAAGTTTACTACATTCTTCAGATTTTGCTTTAAGAAGACCTTTAATGCTTTTAACTTTTTGTTTTAATTTCTGAAGAGAGGTAAGAGTTTCTGATAAACATGATTCTAAGTCAGATCTAGAAAGTTCAGAAAATACCTCTTCAGATTCTTCATCTGAGCTGCTGGATGTGGTAGCCATAAATGCTACGTTGGCTTGTTCATCAGAGTCAGATTCTGATGATCCTGATTCACTATCGTCCCAGGTGGCCATTAATCCTTTCTTTGTTCTGAAGGCATTTTTCTTGAAGCTTTCTTTCTTAGAGTTATCTTTCTTCAGCTTGGGGCATTCATTTCTATAATGACCTGTTTCTTTACATTCAAAACAGGTAATATCTTTATTAGGTTTACCTTTTGAAGTTGACTCTGATCTATCCCCTCTGGGTCTTGATCTTCTGAAGTTGTTGTTGTTCCTTCTTTTCCAGAGTTGCTTAACTCTTCTGGTTAGTAAGGACAGTTCTTCTTCATCATCAGAGTCTTCAGGTTCAGAGTCGTCAGTATCTGCAGTTTCTGCCTGGAGAGCTCTGGTTCTGTCTGACTTCCGTCTTTCAGGTCTGGACTTCAGCGCCACTGACTTGTTCCTTTTCTGAGGCTCATCCTCCTCTAGTTCTATCTCATGACTTCTGAGAGAGCTAACAAGTTCTTCAAGGCTGATGTTGTTCAGATCCTTTGATAGCTTCAGAGCAGTAACCATTGGTCTCCATTTCTTTGGCAGACTTCTGACAATCTTCTTAACATGATCTGCAGTCGTATATCCCTTGTCTAGCACTTTAAGACCTGCAATAAGAGTTTGGAATCTGGAAAACATAGCTTCTATAGCTTCGTCATCTTCCATCTTGAAGGCTTCATATTTCTGGATCAACGCCAGAGCCTTCGTCTCCTTGACTTGGGAGTTTCCTTCATGGGTCATCTTCAGAGAGTCAAGTATATCTTTAGCCGTCTCTCTGTTGGTGATCTTTTCGTATTCGTTGTAAGATATAGCATTTAGAAGTATTGTTCTGGCCTTGTGATGATTTTTGAACTCACGTTTCTGATCTTCTGACATTTTGCTTCTGGGAACTTCAGCTCCATTTAAGGTTGGAGGTTTGTATCCATCTGTGACAATGTCCCAGAGGTCAGCATCATAACCCAGAAAGAAACTTTCGATTCTATCTTTCCAGTAATCAAACTTTTCTCCATCAAAAACAGGAGGCTTGGCATTGTAAGAATCTTTCTCATTTGAGTGGGCCATTTGTTTTTCTCGCACTGGATCTCTCTACACGGTTAAGTGTTTGATTTGAAAATCAATAACAGAGCCGGAGCTCTGATACCAATTGAAGGTGAGAAAAACAAGAAAGGGGGGGTTTGAATTGTTTGAAAAATAAGCGCTTTTGCAAAATGAAATCACACAAAGATTTTATACTGGTTCGCTTATAACACAAAGCTACTCCAGTCCACCCGGCCAAGGTGATTTCGCCTTCAACAAGGACTTAATCCACTAATCTTGAAAGATTACAAACAACCCCTAAGAGAGAGGAAAATCTCTTAGTCCTCTCAAGTCTACAGACTACAAAGAGTCACTTGAGGAAATCAAATAAAAATAAGATACAAGATGTGTAATCTAGAGTGCTTCTAAGAAAGCAAATATTACAAACTTAAGAACAAATTTTTCACTTGATAAGCAACAGCTTAGTGAAAATCTTTGAAGAACAAAGATGATTTTCTTGAGCGTGATATGATTTCAGTATAGTTTTGGCTAGTGATTTCTTTGTATGTACTGAATGAGATTTCTTCTCTATTTATAGGAGTTGAAGTAGAGTTGAAGTAGCGTTGAATCTGTTGGATATTGAGATGTAATTACGCCATTCCATTTATAGCTTCTGCAGTAGACTTTTTCACTTAGAAGTGACTACTTACCACAATTAGTATCTTTTCTCTTGGAAGTGGAGATTAACGTCTCTTTCTAATTGAGGAAATCCATTTGCAGAACTTTAACTTGGCTTAAACGTTACTTCATCATGATTAACAATTCTGATTAGAGTCTTTGTGTATCTGGAGAAATTGGCTTCTGATGTTATCTCTTGAGAGTTCAGAAATCACTGATAACTTCAGAATTTACAGAAGGCATTTGTTCAGAGTCAGAGCTTCTAGACTTTACTTCATGTTCAGATGCTTCTGATACTTGCAGTTTTGTCCAGAGTCAGAGCTTCTTAAAACAAGATTTCTCTTTAGATGCTTCTGATACTTGAGATTTTGCATCTGATCTTGTTTTGCATCTGATGTCATCATCAGATTTATTTCTTCTTTCTTTAGAACCCTGCACACTTAGAAACTTTTCGTTAGGGTGCCATTTTTGGTTTCATCCTTTGTTATCATCAAAATCATGGAATCTATTGTAGAACTATTTTTGTTCTTACAAAGTTTTCTTCAGATGCTCTGTGTGAAGCATGTCAGAAAGGAAAATTTTCAAAAACGTCTTTCAAAAAGAAAAATGTTGTTTCTACCTCTAAGCCTCTGGAACTTCTCCACATTGACTTATTTGGTCCTGTGAAAACAGCATCAGTCAATGGAAAGAAGTATGGACTAGTCATTGTTGATGATTACAGCCGCTGGACATGGGTGAAATTCCTAAAGCACAAGAGTGAGTCTCACTCTGTATTCACCAGTTTCTGCTCCAGAGTGCAAAAAGAATTTGACTCTAAAATTATTAGAGTCAGAAGTGATCATGGTGGGGAATTTGAAAACAAAGATTTTGAGGAATTATTTGACTCTAATGGAATATCCCATGATTTCTCCTGCCCTAGAACTCCACAACAAAATGGAGTTGTAGAGAGGAAGAATAGGACACTCCAAGAGATGGCCAGAACCATGATCAATGAAACTAATGTGGCAAAGCACTTTTGGGCAGAAGCTGTAAATACAGCGTGTTACATTAAGAATAGAATCTCTATAAGACCTATTCTGGAAAAGACTCCCTATGAACTGTGTAAAGGAAGAAAACCAAACATTTCATATTTTCATCCTTTTGGATGTTCTTGCTTTATCTAAAACACTAAAGAACATCTGAACAAGTTCGATTCCAAAGCACAGAAAGGTATTATGTTAGGATACTCAGAACGCTCTAAAGGCTACAGAGTATACAACACAGAAACCAAAATTGTGGAAGAATCAATTCATGTCAGATTTGATGATAAGCTTGACCCTGAAAAGTCAAAGCTAGTTCAAAATTTTGCAGATTTAGAAATCACTCTTGCAGGATCTGATAAAACTCCAGAAGAAACTGTGACTAAGAACTCTGAAGAAATTGAATCCCCAGAAATCCCAAAGAAAGTTAAAAGTCGTATCAACGTATCTGAAGATTTGATTCTGGGAAACAAGGACGAACCTGTCAGAACCAGATCTACCTTCAGGACCTCTGAAGATACTCCACTGGGACTAGTGTCTCTGATTGAACCTACGTCCTGTGATGAAGCACTTCAAGATAACGACTGGGTTTCAGCCATGCAAGAAGAACTAGATCAATTCACAAAGAATGATGTCTGGGATCTCGTTCCTAAACCCAAAGGCACTCACGTCATTGGAACCAGATGGGTTTTCAGAAACAAACTGAACGAGAAAGGAGAAGTCGTCAGAAATAAAGCTCGACTGGTAGCTCAAGGTTATAGTCAACAAGAAGGTATTGACTATAATGAAACCTTTGCTCCAATCGCAAGGTTAGAATCTATTCGTCTTCTTGTATCTTTTGCTATAAACCACTCTATCAAATTATATCAAATGGATGTCAAGAGTGCATTCCTTAATGGTTATATTTCAGAAGAAGTGTATGTCAACCAACCTCCAGGTTTTGAAAATTCAAATTTTCCAGAACATGTTTTTAAACTTAAAAAATCTCTATATGGACTTAAACAAGCTCCCAGAGCTTGGTATGAACGTTTAAGCAATTTTCTTCTGGAACAAAATTTTATCAGAGGGAAAGTTGATTCCACACTCTTCTGTAAGAACCTTAACAATGATCTCATGATATGCCAGATCTACGTTGATGACATTATTTTTGGTTCTGCTAATATCTCTGTTTGTCAAGAATTTTTTGAGTTAATGCAGGCAGAATTTGAAATGAGTTTAATGCAAGAACTAAAGTTCTTCCTAGGAATTCAAATTAATCAAACTTCAGAAGTCACGTACGTTCATCAAAGCAAATACATTAAAGATGTTCTGAAGAAATTTGATATGGCTGAATGCAACTCTGCAAAAACTCCCATGCACCCAACTTGTATTCTTGAAAAGGAAGATGTAAGCAAAAAGGTTTGTCAGAAGCTCTATCGAGGTATGATAGGCTCTCTTCTCTATCTGACTGCTACTCGTCCTGATATTCTCTTTAGCGTCTGTCTCTGTGCCAGATTCCAATTAGATCCTAGAGAATCTCATTTAACAGCAGTTAAGAGAATTCTCAAGTATCTGAAAGGAACTCCTAACCTGGGCCTGATGTATGAGAAAACATCAGAGTATAAACTTTCGGGTTACTGTGATGCAGATTATGCAGGAGATAGACTAGAACGAAAAAGCACATCTGGAAATTGCCAGCTTCTGGGAAACAATCTTATATCCTGGGCTAGCAAAAGACAGTCAACAATCGCTCTATCAACTGCAGAAGCAGAATACATCTCAGCATCACTGTGCACAACTCAGATGCTCTGGATGAAGCATCAGTTAGAAGATCTGCAAATCTTCGAGAGTAACATCCCTATCTTTTGTGATAATACTGCTGCCATTTGTCTTAGTAAGAATCCCATTCTACATTCCAGAGCCAAACACATTGAAATAAAACATCATTTTATCAGAGACTATGTTCAGAAAGGGATAGTAACATTGAAGTTCATTGATACAGATCATCAATGGGCAGATATCTTTACTAAGCCTCTAGCTGAAGATAGATTTCTTTTTATCTTAAAAAATCTGAACATTCAAAATTGTCCTGAATGAATTGTGTCTCTGAGAATGTAAAATGAGACTCTGATGTAAACAAATGTACTTCTGCCTCTGACTCTGATACTTCTACCAAGTTAAGAAGATACCTAAGTTAGAAATCTCCAGGAACCAATCCTTTGGTATTCCTGAAGATCAGATACATCAAAACACGTGGAGCACTGAGCGTCTAACCCTAGAACTTCTAGACAGCTGTCCAAAAGAAATTCAAAGGGCAGACGTTTGAGATCTCCTCGAGCAGTGTGCATACTGTTGGGATTAGACATTCATTAATTAGCCTTAATCATTTCTCCCCCAAGCGTGCTATCTTGAGTTTTGTGCTAACGCTATATTGTGTGTTGTTTTACATGTGTTTTCGCTTAGGGTATTTAAACACTTTTCTCACATTTCACACACTTATCACTCTCACTCACTCTCAAACCCTCTCTAAACCCTCTCTGAAGCATTTCTACAAACACTTCATCTTCATCTTCTTCTTCAACCATGGACGCTCAACAACAACAAGTTTTCAACTTTTCTCAACAAATGGAATCAAGCTCAGCTGCCCAAAGTTCAAGCTTTCCAACTCCAACGGTTACAGGCGTCACCATCACCCCAGTATACAAAGAACCCCATGTTCTTGATCGTGAACCCCATATAAACCTAGCAACTCCTTTTGAGGGACTGTAAGTCTTGTGTGAGTCTCTTGTAGACTTTCAAAACATGAAGAGAAATGGCGTTGATCTTATTGAAGAACTTCGTCAACAAGGTTGGGAAAACTACTTCCAAAGGCTCTATGGCCCTGTTTACCCACTTCTCATCAAGGAGTTCTGGAGATTTGCAGACGCTGATGACCATTTCATCGTCTCCTATGTTTTGGGGGTAAAGATAGTAATTACTGAAAAGTCAATTGCTTCTTTACTGAACATGGAGAGAGATGGAGGAAGAAGGATTTACAACATAAACCCTAGGTCAAGGCGCATTGCTCAAGAAATAAATCCAACCATTTTCAAACTCAACGCTGAAGGCAATCCATCCAAAAACAAAGAACTTCATCAGAACCTCAGAGTGTGGCTTAAGATCATTCTGGGAACCATTCATCACCGCCCAGCATCCAACTCCTCTGACTACATCAATACAGATCAGAAGTGCATTATGTATTGCATACACAAGGGGTTGAAGCTCTGCCTCCCAGCTCTCCTCTTCAGATATCTCAGAGACTCTGTAAGGGAGACAGAAATAATATGAAGCCCAGAACCTACATCCCTCTGGGAAGACTGCTGTCTGAGGTTCTGATTGAGAATGGGCTGGTAGATCATCTGGAGAAGAACAAGCTGATGCAAGATCTGGCTATAGATACTGGCAGGCCTCTGAACGCCAGAAATCTGAAGAGTATGGGAATAATCAAAAAGATTCAAGTCAGACCCACGTTGGGCACCTCCTGGGATTCCTTGAAAGATCAGAGGAAGCTGCCACATGGTCTTGCTAGGTTCTACAAGAATGAACCCAGAGATGCGATTGTTCTCTATCTCTAGCGTTTGAAGCATGAAGGTATTGACATCTCTAAATTCAGACTTGACAATTGTCTAGACTCAGAAGAAGATTTCGTCAGGTTCAAGAGAGGTCCCTCTGAGAAGAAGGCGTCAAAGGCAAAGAAGGCAAGACTTGGAGAAACTTCTGAAAGCAGATCTCCAGCTCCTCTGCAAATATCTACTGGTACGTCTGCTCCTCCTATTCCCTCTGAACCTCTGATGGTTTCCTCTACTCCTTCTTCATCACCCCTACCAACACCAATATACACAACATCTGACATTCCCCCTTTTACAACCAGATCCCCACGCCTTAAATTCAACCTTGACCATACATCTCTACCTCGATCTGAAGCTGAAGAAATGAACCAAACCACTTCATCTTCCACAGCTCTAGAATCACCCACTTACCTCAATATCTCCTCTGACCCAGAACCATCTGACCCCTCTTCTCCCACTGTAGCCCACCTCTATTCTCTAAACCAACAACCACAACCTGAACAGGAAGTTACTTCACCTCCTCCAGAACCTGAAGTAACTTCACCACAACAACCAACAAACACACCCTCTGAAACTCAACCCTCTGACCTTCCCACCTCTGATAACACCCCGCCAAACACCTCCGCTGCACCTGAACCTGAAGCTGAACCTGAACCTCTAACACTAAACCTCAGCCCTCCAACCTCTCCACCTCATACCTCTGAACCTGACCTTTCTATACCTACCCTTGAGGAAGCCATCATGATGTTCGCAAGGGCTTCGGTACAAAAGGTCAAGTCTCTGACCACTAACTCTGCCATCAGTGATGATCCTGATTCTGTAAGGACACACTGGAACAGAGTCATTGGCTGGATGACCTCTGAGGCTTTTAAACTGAAGCACATCTCTGAGCAAGTCAAAAACGACTTTATCAGAGATGCTGAGGCAAGACTCCAGGAAAGACTTGCTAGAGAAGCTGCAGAAGAAGCCAGGAGGCTAGAGGAAGAGAGACTTGCAAGAGAAGCTGAAGAAGCCAGAAGGCTGGAAGAAGAAAAAGCTCGTCAAGCTGAAATCCTAAGGGCAAAGGAAGCTGAAGCTAAGGCTCTTGCAGATGCTGCTGCTGCTGCTGCCGAAGCTGAAGCACAGGCCGCTGCTGAAGCACAGCAGGCTCTGACTCAGGGGGAGTCCTCATCTGTTGTTCCCATGGTTCTTCAGACTCTGGAAGAACTGAAGAAAGATCAGAAGGAACTCCGGGCCAGAATGGACAAGCAAGACACTGTCAACGACAACATCCAGAACATGCTTGCTCAGTTGCTTCAGAGAATGCCTCCGCCTCCCAACCCCTAGGCACTTAGGATTTTGTTTGCCTGTTGTTTTTGCTTTCTTTGTTTCTGATGTTTACTTGTTCTTTTTTTGCCCTCGTTGCTTTTTATCTGAAATACAATGTCTTTTCTTAATTATTTGTCGCTATGTCTTTTTGATTCTGACAAAAAGGGGGAGAAGTCATTAATAGCTCTGATGAAAATACTGTCTAAATACCTTAAGCACTCTGCAACATATTTTCTTAAATTAAATTTATCTAACACTAGACTTAAGAAATTGCAGAAGGTATCAAGAAACCTCAACGCTTGGAAGCTCTGGTAAGAACTTCTGAACTCCCTAGCACTATCTCAGGGGGAGCTCTTGTCTATCTGATATGATATTATTCATGTTTCATCTGTTAATTAAGTTTGTTTTGTCATCATCAAAAAGGGGGAGATTGTAAGAACAAAATTGTTCTACAACAGATTCCTTGATTTTGATGATAACAAAGGATGAAACCAAAAATGGCACCCTAACGAAAAGTTTATAAGTGTGCAGGGTTCTAAGGAAAGAAGAAAGAGATCTGATGACGTCATCAGATACAGAACCAGATCAGATACAAATTATCAAATGATCAGAAGCATCTGAAGTGGAAACACGTTCAAGAAAGTCTAACTCTGATCAGAACAGCAAAGTATCAGAAGCATCTGAACAAGAAGTAAGCTCTAGAAGTTCTGACTCTGAACAACGGTATGTCTAAACTCCAGAAGTTATCAGCGCTATCTGAAGAAACCATCAGAAGCAAGATTCCAAGATTTCCAGAAACACAAAGACTCTGATCATGGAATTGCTAATAAAGGAAGAGTAACGTTAACTTCAAATAAAGGCTTGGAAATAGATTTCCTAATAGAGAAAGAGACGTTAATCTCCAATTTCAATAAAGAAAGTACTATATTTGGAAAGTAGTCATTCAAGGAGAGAAAGTTATCTTGGCAGAAGCTATTAAAGCTATGGCGTTAATTCATATTATTATCCATCAGTTTCAACTACTACCTCACTCATATATAAAAAGAGCTGCAATCACCATTGAGAGACAACAAGATAATACTGAAACATCAAGCACACAAAAACATCCTTACTCTCTAAATCTTCACAAAGCTTTTGCTTAGAAAGTGAAAACACTTTGTTCTTACTGTTGTAATATTTGCTTATCTTAGAAGCACTCTAGATTACATAAATCTTTTATCTATTGTTTTTATTTCCTCAAGTGACTTTGTGCAGTCTGTATACTTGAGAGGACTAAGAGATCTTTCTCTTAGACGTTGTTGTAATCAATCTTTCAAGATTAGTGGATTAAATCCTTGTTGAAGGCGAAATCACCTTGGCCGGGTGGACTGGAGTAGCTTTGTGTTATAAGCGAACCAGTATATTTGCTTATTTTTCCAAACAATTCAAAACCCCCCCCCCCCCCCCCTTTCTTGTTTTTCTCACCTTCAATATGTGGTTAATAACCTATATTTTTGTGGTTAATAAAATAATAAAATTAATTAATTATAAATTGTATATTTGTGTTATAAAAATATATTCTTTTAATAAATATTTTTTATTTATTTATTAAAAAATTAAAAACATTGTAAACAATATTTGGTGTAAAATTTAGGTAGGAATAACATTATTCGTTAGTCTCCTATCGTCTTACAACCTTATATGATTCTTAATTTGTTATTACATCTATCTCATAAAAAAATATTTTATTTATACTTTTTTTTCCCTAAAAATAAATGTTTCCTTAACATTATAATGCAAATTTATTACTACTTTTCTTTTACTAATATCCCCAATTTATTAACTTTTATTCTATTCAACTATTTTACTAATTATAGTTAATAAAAATATTATAATAAATCATATAAATTTTATCTTTTTTTTTTAAAGAATGTGAATATAATTTAGTATACCCTCAAATCTCTATTATAAATAAATTTAACTTTTTTTTTTAATATAACAGTCAAATATATAAAAAAAATCAATTTTATTTATAATGTGATCGGAGAATGTATTTCTTATTCAGTGCATTTGTATCATTCTTAGTGTACCTAATAAAGAATTATCTAAATAATTTCTTTTTGATTAGTTAATTAAATATGTTTTATTGATAAATGATAGACATATACCCGTGACAGCACATAACTAACTGGAAGATAGAGTCAAAAGTATATTGCCGTCGAGGTCTGTATCATATAGCTTTCTCTCTTAAAAGGAAAGATTTGTCACATTTTAGTCTCAGGTGTATCTGAATTGTGATTTCTTCTGCCTCGTCTAGTATCGATGGAAAGCGACGACGAAGAAAAGGCCTATGCTGACTATCGGGAACGATCTCGTGACCTAACTGTACGGTTTCTTGTTCCTTTCAAACCCTTCAATAATTTTGTATTCCACTTAACTTGCTTATAATATATAATCTCTTAATTTTGATTCTGGGCAGCCTTTCGATGCTATCGAACCTCCACCGTATATGTGCGGCGGTATCAGCCCCCTTCATATAACTAATGAAGTTCGGCGTAATCTCACTCCCCTCTGCGAGCTTGCGTTAGACAAGTACAACACTGAACAGGTTCCAAACTTACCGTCACTATACTATATACGAATATTATAGTAGGCTTATTTCTTCGAAAATTACAACACTGATTATTATTATTTCTTATCTAGGGTACCAATTTTGTGTTTGTTGACATTCTCAAGTCCACCCATCAAGTTGTTGCTGGTACTAATTATTTCATGACCTTTCGAGCAAAATCTCCAAACTGCCCTCTTGTAACTTTCCAAGCCTATGTTTGGGTCAAGTTGCCCTGTTATGGAGGACAGCCTGTTGTCCAGTCGTGTGCTATCAAGCCTGCCTAAGCAACACAGAGAGATACACCATGGTAATAATGTTGCAACAGTGCTATGCATGCTTACATTTTTAACTTTGGTTATAGTTTTTTTTTTTTTGAAATTGTATTTGATTTTGGTATTTGGAATGTGCTTCAGTCTTTTTTTTTCTCAAGAAATCACAAATGAATAAAAATTGAAGTTGATAACAAATAGTAGAAACCAGCATTGGGTCTGGGAATACTAAGTTCCAAAAGAGATTGGAGTTTGTTGATAAATCATCATCTGATTCATTTCTGTAGTTGTCTGCTGATATGGATATTGGATACTATATGTCTTTGAAAAACATAAACAAACTTAAAATATTCACATTTGTTCGCGTCATGTTGAACGCTGTCAACAGACACACTTTATTCTATAAGTTAGAGATGACCTTCGCCACAAATTAACTGACCTGCAAATCACACCCTCAAACAAAAGAAGACCATGTTGTTCTGTACTTTTATTCTCTGGCAGAATATTCATCTACACCAAATTCACATAACTTATTAACCTCTCATCCTCATTAAGGTTCATTTGGCTAAACCTATAATACTTCAGCATCCAGTCAATCAAAATTACGGTAGCAACCTCATGGCTCTAGGCCACTTCTTGAGTTGAGTTACCAGCATAGCCAACTACCTGCACCTCCAACACAATAATGGCCCAGTTTGCCTTCTCAGTCTCATCATCTTGCACCCATGGCTGTGTTGGCCGCATTCAGAGCTATAATTTGCAAACTTGGTACGTAGATATGGGTGCCAAATATCTTGTCACCTCAGAACAGGTTAATCCGTTGCAGGGTCATAATTCTGTTACTTCTTTCCTTGCACGCTCTTATGATATTTGAGGGCATTTTAGTCAACTTTCTTATTAGGGTTTGGTCATGACATGAATGATCCAATATATCTTGAGGCTTGATGATAAATTTTAAATTAATATATTTTAATTTTAAATTTTTGAGAAAAAAAGTCATTTATTAAATCATTGTAATCGATCTTGTTTAACATTTTATCTTCAATTGATAATAAAATTATACTCATTCTTTTTAGAAAAACTCATTAAAAAAAATATTGCCAAAATTATTTAAAAAAATATTTTAAAAAATATTTAGATATCAAATCCTAGGATTTAAAATTTTGTTATCTACAAAGTGGTTTTTAAATTAATCAATTTTATAAGTTCTATAGGCAATTAGTCGATGAGCACCCTAAGAAAATACCTTAATCAGATTTTGCATCAAATTTGTCAAGGTTATCTTTTCCGTTGTTCCAAATAAAGCATTTGCAATTGAAAATTCAAAAATATGAAATATTAGGTTTTATACCTTTAAGTATCTCATATGGTGTCTTCTCTAGGATAAATCCTACAATTACCTTGTTTAAGACGTGTCATGCGGTGTTAATCGCATCTGTTAAAAATTACTTATGTAGGCTCATCTCATTTATCATAGTCCATGCAAGCTCTTCCAACACACGGTTCTTGCATTCTACAACACTATTTTTTGTGGAGTTCTATGACATAAAAAATTGTGAGCAATATCATTTTCGGTGCAAAAGTTTTGAAAATGATGGTTCACGAACTCCCCACCATGATCACTACGTAGAGTGGTTATTTTAAAACCAAAAATATTTTGAACAACCTTAGTAAAGTCAACAAAATCTTTAAAAGTATCATGCTTATGAGTTAAGAAAAACAACCATGTAAATCTAGAGTAGTCGTTAACAATCACAAATACGTAATAATTGTCACCTAGACTTCTTGTCTGCGAAGGGCCAAACAAGTCTAAATGGAGAAGCTCAAGAGATTTTGATGTTGAAATATCCTTCTTCAGTTTAAATGAAACTCTTGTTTACTAAACCATTTGGGAAGCATCACAATATGTCTTTTAAAAAATTTATTTTTCGAAGACCAACTACTAGATTTTTGGATGCAATCTTATTTAGCAAGTCAAAATGCACATGGCTTAGGTGTCTATGTCATAACCAAGAATCCTCATTCTTAGCTATTAAACACAGAGTCTCATGCATTGATACATCATCTAGATCAAGCATATGGACATTTTCAATCTTAGAACCCTTAAACACAAGGTTCTTACTAGTCTTATGCTTAATTGCATAACTAAGAGTACGAAAACAACTAAATACCCTTTGTCACATAATTGGTTAATACTTAGTAAGTTGTGTTTAAGCCCTTTCACTAACAATACATTTTCAAAATTTGTCTTGATCTTTTCTATGCTTCCACGAATTTCAAAACAAATGCTAGATTTACGAAACGAACGAGTTAAAAAAAGAATTATCAGTCATCCTGAGTATATTAGTGAACAATGAACGGTTTCCTCACAATTTCTGGTTTCACTATGGCAAAAATGACTTTTAACAGCGCATCTTAGACAGCGCTTTTAAAAGAAAGCACTGTCTAAGGTTAAAATTAAAATAAAGCGCTGAAAATGTTCCAAGAAAATACTAAAAGCGCTGTCTAAGGGGGGGTCTTAGACAGCGCTTTTAAAAAGCGCTGTCTAAGACCCCCCCTTAGACAGCGCTTTTAGAAAGCGCTTTTAAATATAGACCTTAGACAGCGTTTTTGATAAAGCGCTGTCTAAAGTCTTTAAATTTTAAAAAAAAATTAAAACCAAAAGCGCTGTCTAAGGGGGGGTTTAGAAAGCGCTTTTGGAAAGCGCTGTCTAAGGCCCCCCTTAGAAAGCGCTTTCCACAAAAGCGCTGTCTAAGGTCTAATTAAAATAAAATTTTTTGCATTTTCGTTCTCAGTACGTATTTTTGTTTTCCCTCTTCTTCACTCACCTCTCAGACACCCAAAACACGTTTTTTCCTTCAACGTTCGAAAACCCTATTTTTTCCTCCGCCGTCACCCAAACAAGCGACCGCCGCCGTTTCCGCCACCGTTTCCGCCACCGCACGCACTCCTCATCTCAACAATCTCAACAATCTCAACAATCTCAACCCTATTTCAACGTTCGAACTGGTATGTTTCAACATACTTCTTTTTCTTTTTTATTGTTTTCCTGTGTTTGTGTGTTTTTCTGAGCATATATATAAAGTTAAGAGTGGATTTTGGGAATGAGGGAATTTGTGTATAAGGTTAAGAGTGATGATGGGAATGAGGGAATTTTTCTGAGCATATATATAAGTATGTTTCAAGATACTTCTTTTTCTTTTTTTCACAGCAGTGATGATGTGGATTACAAATACATAAGGTTAAGAGTGGAATTTGGGAATGAGGGAATTTGTGTATGTATGTATATTGAACATATAAAATGCAATGTTAATGATAGTTGGTGATTTGGGAATGAGGGAATTTGTGTATGTATGTATATTGAGTTGTGTATGTATATGTGTATGCAATTTGATTTTCTTTATACTTGCTTGGTATGCATGATGAATTTTGAAATGCATTGCATGTTGGGGCTGTCATGACTAGGCTTGGATTTAGATGTTTAATATTGTTCAAACTTCATGTTTCCTTAGTGATTATACTTGAAGATTGAATAGGTAGTTTTTTTTCTTTTTAACTGTGAAAGTGTTATTCATCTCACTTTCATTCTAAAGGAACAAGATTTCTCCCATAAAATGATTGAACGAACTCTAATATAGTTATAGGTATAGTTATAGGTATATTGTAATAGAAAAAGTTTGATTCTTGTAATATAAAAAATGAAAGTGATGAGGTAATTAAAGTTGGTATATTGGCGTATCGGATACGTTATTGAAGTTTATATTAACATTGGTTATGTATAGGTTTTTGAAGTTTAAAATGAATTAAAGCTTATAATTGTTAGGATATTCAAAGATACTACCTTAGCTTATAATTGTATGGATTAATTGTTTACTTTAATAAGTAGGAAAACCATGGATAAAACATGGATCTGTGCCGATCGAATGACCAAAGAGTACGAGAGTGGGGTTTTGGAATTCGTTAAGTATGCTGTTCAACACGCTGAAAACCCCAGACGAATGCATTGTCCTTGCTTGCGTTGTTGTTATATTGGTAAGGTTGACGCACATGGATTGAAATCGCATTTGCTGAGGCATGGAATTGATCAAAGTTATCAGTGCTGGATATTTCATGGTGAGAAAATTAACGAGAATGTTGAATCGAGTGGAAAAAGTAGTACGACCTATGCTTCATACGACAAAGACACGGAAACATACGATTGTGATCGAGTTGAAGAGATTGTAGAAGCACTGGAAGAAGATCTTCATGATTGTCCTGAAATGTTTGAGAGGATGGTAAGCGATGTAGAGAAACCGTTGTACAACGGTTGCACTAAATTCTCAAGACTTTCTGCGGTATTAAAGTTGTACAACTTAAAGGCGGGCAATGGATGGTCGGATAAAAGTTTCACAGAGTTGTTGGCCCTTATGAGAGAAATGCTACCGGATGATAATGTTCTTCCTAATCGAACCTATGAGGCAAAAAAAATGTTGTGCTCTATTGGCATGAGCTATGATAAGATACATGCTTGTCCTAACGATTGCATTTTGTTTCGTAACGAATATGCAATGTTAACTGAGTGCCCTAAATGCGGTTTGTCTCGATATAAGAAAAGATTATCTCCCGCAAAAGTCTTATGGTATTTTCCGATAATTCCGAGATTTAGTCGCATGTTTCGTAGTGAAACCGATGCAAGACATCTTACTTGGCATGCAGATGAAAGAATTATTGATGGAATGTATCGGCATCCGGCTGATTCACCACAGTGGTCGAAGATTGATAATGATTATCCTGAGTTTGGATCAGAAGCAAGAAACCTTCGATTGGCATTATCTACTGATGGAATGAACCCACATGGTCTTCAAAGTATCTCACATACCACATGGCCTGTGATTCTTATGATTTATAACCTACCTCCGTGGCTATGTATGAAGCGTAAGTACATGATGTTATCTATGTTAATCTCTGGGCCTAAACAACCAGGGAATGACATAGACGTATACTTGACACCTCTGATCGAAGATTTAAAGATTTTGTGGGAGAACGGTGTGGAGGTTTATGATGGATATAGGAAAGAAAGTTTCAATTTGAGGGCGATGTTGTTTGGCACAATTAATGATTTTCCAGCATACGGGAATCTATCTGGGTATAGCATTAAAGGTCAACGTGCGTGTCCTGTTTGTGAAGACGGAACCGATACGATTCGATTGGAACTTTGCCAGAAGAATGTGTTTCTCGGTCATCGTAGATTCTTACATTCTAAACATCACTACCGTGGGTGGAGAAAAGCATTCAATGGAGACACCGAACATCGTAGAGCTCCACCCGCATTGTCAGGTGAACAAGTTTTTGAAAAGGTGAAAGATGTGCGTACTGAGTTTGGCAAGCCTTTTGCACATAAGATTGTGAAAGGTGGGTGGAAGAAAAGGTCGATATTTTTTGAATTGCCATATTGGAAGTCTTTGTACGTGAGACATTTTCTCGATGTTATGCATATTGAAAAAAACGTATTTGAAAGTGTTATCGGTACATTACTCAATATAAAAGGCAAGTCTAAGGATGGCCTTAAAGCAAGGGAGGACATGTTAAAAATGGGAATGAGAACTGAATTAGCACCCGTGAAGAAAGGAAGACGAACATATCTACCACCTGCTGCTTTTACTTTATCTAGAAAGGAGAAAAAAATTTTGTGTAAGTCTCTGAGTGAAGTTAAGGTTCCAGAAGGATACTCATCTGATATCAAAAGACTTGTTTCTATGAAAGACCTCAAGTTGAAGAATTTGAAGACACATGATTGCCATGTTATAATGGAACATTTTCTACCGATAGGTATACGTTCTATTTTGCCTGAAAAAGTAAGAAGTGCCATAACTAAATTGTGTTTTTTCTTTAGGTCAATTTGTAGTAAGGTGATCGATCCCGAGATCTTACCAACACTACAAAAAGAGATTGTAATTACCTTGTGTGAGCTTGAAATGTATTTTCCTCCGTCTTTTTTTGACATAATGGTTCATTTAGTTGTTCATCTTGTGAAAGAGACACAGTTGTGTGGACCAGCTTATATGAGATGGATGTACCCTGCTGAACGGTATATGAAAATATTAAAAGGGTACGTGAAATCCCGAAGTCGACCAGAGGGTTGTATTGTTGAACGATACATTGTTGAAGAAGCTGTTGAGTTTTGTACTGAATATTTGTCTAACGTTCAATCGATTGGACTCCCCAGAGCTCAGATTTTCGACAAAATGGAAGGTAAAAAATTAATTGGGAATAAAATTGTGACAATATCAAGGGATGAACGGGATCAAGTTCATTTGTATGTTCTGCACAATAATAATGAGGTTGAGCCATATGTTGAAATGCACAAGGATGTACTCCGAAGGTTAAATCCGAACAGAAATGAAAATTGGATAGTTATAGAGCACAATCAAAGTTTCATACAATGGTTGAAGGATCATATTTATTTGAAGCGCTCTTCAGATCCTTCTTCGGTAACAGAAAGGTTGAGATGTTTGGCGTATGGTCCAAGTTTGCATGTGTTTTCTCATAGCGCATATTCAATTAATGGATACACATTTTATACCAAAGAACAAGATGATAAGAGTACTATGCAAAATAGTGGTGTCACCGTGCTAGCTGAAGCAATGCATATATCAAGTATGAAGGACTTAAACCCCAAATATGCAAATTTGTCATATTTTGGAGTTATTGAGCATATTTGGGTGTTTGATTACGAGAAGTTTCAGATTCCCATCTTTGGTTGCAAGTGGGTGAATAGTAGTGGCATACGAATGGATAAGTCTGGATTTTTGCAAGTTGATTTTACTAGGGTGGGGTACAAAGATGAACCTTTTATTCTAGCATCTCAAGCTAAACAAGTGTTCTATGTGAATGACCCGAAGAGTACAAAATGGTCTATAGTGCTTTTCTCTAACAAAGTGACTGATGATAGCGGTGTCGATCAATGTGATATTGATGTTGAGAATGAGTCATGCATTAGACGGAATGAGTTGAATAGAAATGATGAAGTTGAGGATCTTATACCGGATGAGTCATATATAAGAAACGATCATAATGAGGGAATTTGGATCAATTCATCCGTACGCATTGCTAAGAAACAAGTGATTAATATTCCAACAAAGAAAAGAAAGAGATGTTAGTGACTTAGGTAAATTATCCATGGTTTCTTTATGTTTTTTTTCATTTGTTTTGATTATAAGTTATATGTGGTAATGCATGATTTCATTATATTTTTGTATTCAATTGCTTTGATTATAAGTTATATCTGATAATGCATGATTTCTTTATTTTTTTGTTTTCAATTGTTTTGATTATAAGTTATATTTGATATTTGATGGTTTCCTTGGTTTATTACAGGTTAGACATGGCTGATGACCAACATGAGGAAGTTAGTAAAGTATCCGCGGAAGAAGAAATCCGAAGAGGCATCACAGTAATGCGAAGGGTGGTCCAAGGAAGATCTCGAGGCATCATACTAGATGTCTCTTGGAACAACCAGGGACAACTTATAGAACCTAATGGGCATACCTTAACTAGTTTCATCGGTGCACTAGTAAGGAATGAAATTCCCATTACATGTGATGATTGGAGAAATAAAGAGTTGAAAGAGTCCAAAGAAAAAATTTGGAGTGAGATAAAGGTACAATCATTTGGCCCTTAATTATACGGTATCAATTATGTTTTTTTCAATTACCGATACTAACTATCAATCTGTATGTTTTTCTTAGCGATGTTTTAACATCGAAGAAGAAAGAAGAGGGTTTTGCATGAAATTGGCCGGAAAGCTTCTTAGAGGGTTTCGGACATTTTTATCATCCAAGTTCCTTAAGGATGCGGATGGTAATTTTGTGGATGCGGAGCTTCCTAGAAAATATGAAAGTTTGATATCGGCTGAAGAATGGGAAGCTTTCAAATCCAAGAGACAAGACCCGACTTTTCAAAGAATAAGTGCTACGAATCGGGAAAGAGCATCAAGTCCCGCATATCCGTACCGAAAAGGACGTGTCGGATATGGACGCTTAGAACAATCCATGGTAAGTATTTATAAATTGCGAAAACAAATTTGTTCATCATATATTAGTTTTATCTGATCAAATTGTATGACTTAATGTGTAGCTGCAGAAGGAGGAAAGTTCAGAAACATCTCTTCCTGCACATGTTTTGTGGAAGGAAGCCCGTGTGGGCAAATCTGGAGTTCCACAAGAAGAAGTTTTAAACGTATACCAGAAATGTGTAAGTATAATATTTTTTCATTAATTGAATAACATTTTTATACACATATTTGACAAGTATACGGTATTCATCTGATTTTTCAGGAGGAGCTATCTCAGTCTCTATCTCCCGATGATACTAAGAGCATACTTAGTCGGGCATTAGATGTCCCTGAGTATTCTGGTCGGGTGAGGGGTAAGGGATTTGGAGTCACTCCGACCTCCCTCAGTGTTAGAAAAGGAAAGGCTCCTAGTAATCGGGAGCTTCATGCAAGATTGGAAGCCATGCAAGCTGAGCTTGATGCATTGAGGAGAGAAAGAGAGGCTAGCGCCTCAACGGTATACAGAGATGCTTCGGACAAAAACAGTATCAACTGTACCTTTCAGCCGAACATTCCAGAGGTAATTACATATAATTGTCTTAAATTGAACTATTTGCTTAAATTATGTATTTGACATATATACACATTAACGATTTCTTGTTATTATTGGTTTTAGGGCATTTCCCATTGTCAACTGTATTTGTCGTCACCACACTATCGGATGGTTGGCAAGGGAAAAGTGCATAACGTTAGCGGAGTATTACTCCACACTAGAGAGCTCCCTGCTGGATGTTTAAAGGTATCAGTTGATATTGCAGTTGACCCGAATGCATTATTACCATATCCTAGCGATGATTCGGATGCAACAACGGTGCACGAAGCAGTAGGTTCGTTTGTTGCATGGCCGACAAACCTCATATGCGTAGGATATGAGGTATGCTTAAAACTTATGTTAACTTTAATGTGTATATTCAAAGTTTAAAATTTATGCTTAAAATTTTAGTTACATATTTTCCTTGATTATGTTAAATAGACTCCCACAAAATCCAAATCAAGAAAAGAGGTAATATACAATTATATGACATATATTCATGGAAGTTGTTACATTCTTAATTTGATCTAACTATTTATATGACATGTAGGTTCAAGAAAATGAGGTTAGCAATGCCTCCGCACAACAAATAAAGGAGGTTAGGAACGCCTCCGCACGGGTAAAAAGTTCTGGTGCTAAGAAGACCGTAGCTAGGAAAAAACCTACCACCAAGTATAGGTCGTGCCTCAGGACATTTCTAGAGATGACCGATATACCGACCGGAGGTGTTCGGACTATACATATGGAGGAAGGGATTTTCGGCTTTGATTACGACCAAATGATTGGTAATGAAGACTTCATGCAAGTTTTTGGTCATGAAGAAATCGGCGTCAACATTGTCAATACATATATTAGGTAAATCCGGTCTACTTTGTTTTATTAATTAAACAACTTATGTTAATGATGTTTACTTTATGTTAATCCGGTTTACTTTATGTTTCAAAAGAGGTGTTAATGATGTTTTTATATTAGGTTTTTGTATGACAAATTGATGCGCCCCAATGATTTGGACGAGTCATTCGGATTCTTAGCACCCGCGAGCGTCAACTTAGGTTTAATCTTAAGTAGACCGCATACCGTGACGGAGTATGTTCTTCGGATCCTCATGGAGAATAAAGATGCGGAGAAGTTGTTTTTTATACCGTTTAATACCGGGTTAGCATTTCATTCTAAATTCATCTATTATAATTATTTTCCAAGTTACCATCTAACATTTGCCTAATCATTACAGTGGACATTGGTTGTTGCTCGCAATCAATCCTATCCGAGAAATTGTGTATTATCTTGACTCGTTAGGAAATGATTGGACAACATACCCGGATATGAAGGACCTAATTGACACGTAAGTGAGAATGTTCAAAATTTTTCTTAGTTTATGTGAATTGTTCTAATTGCTTCATTTTTATTTTATTAGCGTCCTACAAGCTTTTCGGGCCCAACGAGATATCCAAACCTCAAGGAGGAGCGCCAACCGCATTACATGGATTAAAGTGGCGGTATATTTTTAATTACCACATTTTTTATTATATTAGTGATGACACTTGATAAAACTTAGGATTTATAATCCATATTTTTTTTTCATGTAGTGTCCTCAACAACGTAATCAAATAGATTGCGGGTATTTCGTGTTGAGGTTTATGCGGGATACTCTTGCTTTGGGCCGATTAGTGATTCCCACCGATGTATGTATTTCTAACCTATGAGTTATTTTTATATTTACACATATCTCATATAATTAAATAGTTGGAATTAATTCAAAATATGTTATATTATTATGTAGTACTTTGAGGAATTCAAGTGTGCATTTTATACAAAGGATCAAGTGGACGAAATCAAAGAGGAGTGGTGTCAATTCATGATAGAGCTCAAAGTTTTTCATAAATTTGTGTAATTAATGTGTACATTTGTAGTATATGTAATGACTTGTAAATGTGTACATAAATTTGTATATATTTTGATACTAATTGTCATATTTGTAAATGTGTACAAAATTGGTTTGAATTGGTATATATATATATTTGTTAGCCAAAAATTGGTAGAAAAAAGGCCAAAATGGCATGTATAAAATGTGATAACTGTCTGTCAAAATCTGGTTGAAAACAGGTAGAAATTCTGGTTTATAAACCTGGAAAAAATGGGATTTAAAACAAAAGCTACAAAATTTTCGTATACATTAGACAGCGCTTCTGTAAAAAGCGCTGTCTAAAGGGGGGGTTAGAAAGCGCTTAAGGCAAAAGCGCTGTCTAAGGGGGGGGCTTAGACAGCGCTTTTTGAAAAGCGCTGTCTAAGCCCCCCCCCCCCTTAGACAGCGCTTTTGCCTTAAGCGCTGTCTAAGGTATACCTAAAAAAATTAAAATTGGGGGGGCTTAGACAGCGCTTTTTGAAAAGCGCTGTCTAAGCCCCCCCCCCCCCCCCCCCTTAGACAACGCTTTGGCCAAAAGCGCTGTCTAAAGTATACCTAAAAAAATTAAAATAGGAGGGTCTTAGAAAGCGCTTTTGGCCAAAGCGCTGTCTAAGGGGGGGCTTAGACAGCGCTTTTAAGATTTAAAAAAGCGCTGTCTAAACCTTTAGCAGCGGAGGTTTAGACAGCGCTTTAAAGCGCTGTCTAAGGCCAAAAAAAGCGCTGTCTAAGGTCTTGTTTGGCATAGTGTTTAGACCTAAGTGATTCAAGCATGAAACATATTTTTTCAAAATGATGCATGAAATGATTTTGTATGAAGCACAAAGTTCAAATCCATGCTAACATTCTAGAAAGCAAATGTGTACTTTGATTGTGTGCAATTCATCCAAAGTTCTTACCATCACCACTATATTTTTTTGATTTACTTGAAACTTGATTGAGTCTTCTTTGTCTCTCCAAGCAAATTAGACCAGTGATGAAAACAAACACAAAAATTGTTGCAATGGTGTTGGCTTCGTGATGTAGGACCATATTAGTCATCTATAGGGAAAGGAGGAGGATGGTGTTGGAGTGAAAGATGTGGTCCATGTTAGTTTTAGGGGGGGCCACAGTTGTCACTGTACTAGTAAAAAAATACAGGTGTGCATGTTCCCCTTGCAAGAGCAGGGAGACTCAGAGGTCTTAGTAGGTGTATAACACGTTTTGGTAACGAGGGTTTGCTCACGATGACGAGAAGTCATATGCAGTGGTTTTTTAGACTATTTAAGGGGACCAACTCACGTGAGGTGAGAGGCCCTGCAGGGGGTCGACGTTGCTTGATTGTAGATGAGCGGTTAGGTTAGTCATGTACATTTAGACGGTAACGAGCATGGTGTTCTTTGAGTTGTGGAGAGTGTGTATAACTTAGAGTCTATCTTTTTCCTTTGAGGGATAATGTATTTATAGGGGTCTCTTAGACCTAAGGTTCCCTCGGAAAAGGCCATCGTCCACTTAATCAAATAGTGGATGTTGACTTCATACTTCCTAGGGAGACGTGAGTTAGTAATGGTCATTCCTTTCTTTTTATCCTATACACGTTTTATCCCACCTTAGGCTATGTTTGGATTGATGGAACATAACGAAGCGTAGCGGAATGGAACATGACGGAGCAGAATGTAGTGGAGCAGAACGGAATATAGATTCCACTCCATTGTTTGGTTATTTTATTATAAATGTCGCATTCCATTACATACACCCCAAATTGGATTGAACAAAAAATAGAGATTTGAATGGAATTGGATGAAATGGATTCCACCATGTTCCATTCTATTCCATCCATTATTTGCAAATTCAAACAATGGAATCTCATTAATTATCACTTCACTCCATCCCATACCACCAATCCAAACATACCCTTAAGTGCACAGTGATACCTTTAACCAGGCGACCTAATGTCGTCGCCCCCTCCTAGGGCGATCCCAGGGCATCATCTTAGGCAAGGTCTCTTGCAAATATAATACTATAATATCCTATAAAAAATATAAATTATTTAAGATTAAAATATAGTCAAAATCACAATTTTTTCAAAAATATGTATCTCAAAAAAGATTTTTATGAAAAATTATTTGAAGTAGCTTCAAATTTAAGTGATTTTTTTAAAATTTCTCCAAAAAATATTATAACAAAATGATGAAATATCTAAAATAATATTTTAAAAATAATTATTTAAATTAATTTTTATTTAAAACTTTTTTAAACCGTTCTTTGTAAAAAAAAAGAGCAAAAGTATTTTCCACTGAAAAAAAATCAATTGAAACAAACATATCCTTAATATTTTTAATCAATTTTTGGGTATAAATTGAAACATCTTAAATAGAATGTTACATTGATTGCATTTTTTACAATAATTTAAATTAATATTAAAATCTCGTTAATATGATTTGAATGATCATTCTTCAAAAGTTTAAAAACTCATATTTTAAAACGTATTCGGTTGTTGGAACATTATCATAAAAGCATATTGTTATATTCGATTTTTTCTCTATAAATTTAACATGTTAATAGTGTAAATTATCTTTGTTTTTATGGTTTTTAGAGAAATGCACAAATTTCTTCCAGAAGTCAGATGCTATTTTTATGCATTCTGTAGCTCAGATATATGTTCCAAAAAGACCAATCAACACTCAACTGCTCACGAGAAAGGAGGCACAAACAATCTTTGCATGGTAGACATCATGTTAGACACAACTCTAGTCGTTGCAAATGTGTATGATGTTTTACTTATTATGGTTTATCTGTGACAGGATGTGAGATATGTGTTGTGGGCTGCTATGGACACCCTTATAGATGATTCTAAATACAAGTTTTTCATAATGATAATAGAAAATGAATTTCCTCACTATAAAACCGTGCAAAGGGTCTAAAACTACAATCAGAAGTTCGTACAAGTTAAAATCCCAAAATATTTCAACTTTGCTTTTCTTTGATATGTGTTTTCACAGTAGTCTATTTTGCTTAATAAATGTTCGATTTATATATGAAGTGATGAAAACCCTTGCATTGCATGGCACGGGTCTAAAACTATAATCAGAAGTCTGAAAAAGGCTTGTTTTCACCGGAACACATTCTCACGGCAGGTAGATGCAGTATACATCATTTCCTGCAAAAGCAATAAAGAATTAGAGGAAATGGGTAAATACTTATACGGTTAGTATAATGCTGCTATGCTATTCATGAAGTTGGGTTTAAAAGTTTGTCACACTACAAGCATGAGTTGCATTGCAGAAATTATATTTCGAGTTTCCAAAATTCAAGAAACATATCACTACAAGCATGGAATTACATATCACTTCATTTAAAAAAATCAAATGAAAAATATGCACTGAAATTCATCTATCTTATAACAATTCTCCATAAATCAATGGTAGTAGATAAGACACAATTATAAAATTCATTCGTACCAAAAGAAAGGTATTACACGCAAACTGCTTAAACAATGTTGTTGACAAAGAAACAAAGTTCTTAAAAGTATTTGTAGCAAACATCCAAACACCATGGTTGCATATACTTTAGCAAACAAATCATTCAAAGATGAAGTTATTATAAATAAAACATACTTGGGGGCAAGGGCAGGCCAGGTTATATTGTAACTCTAAAAAAGTGAGACTACAATTTCAACAAAGTAAAAATGACTAAGAAGCACAAATTTTCTCTTGAACTTATAAATGGTGAGGAAAAGATATAAAAAAATGTAATCATCCATTTGATAATATTAATGCAAGAGTATTACCATGGTGAGGTGAGGTGAGTGTGTTAGGTTTTAATGGCACACGAGTAGAGCTTAGGCGCGGGCCTCAGATTGGAGACTTGGGCCTGAAAAGTTGTAAGAGAGGTGTTGTTGTTGTTGGAAGAATCTTGTGCTAGAAAGGTAATGTAATACATAGCACCAGGGCACCAAGTGCTCTTGACAATGTTGGCAAACACAAAATGTGTATCCTAAATTAAAAGAATAATTAGTTGATAGATCAATGAATGAATGAATAATCAAACATAGATAGCAGTAGTTTTGAACCTTGTCAGCATTGTATTTGTCTAAAGCAAACTTGCAGAGGGGAGTGAGACGAAGACGAACATCTTCGGTTATAGGAAGGGGTCCTGGACCACCGCCACATCTATCTGAAATTTTTGGGCGGCTGATGGCATCGAAATTCTGTGTTTACCAGAATCAAGGTTAACACGAACTTGAAAACAAATCAAATTGAAATAGCAAAAAGAGAAAGATAGAAAGAGATGGTTACACTTAGGTTGCGAGAGCGTTCTCTGTAGTCATCCATGGCGACTTTAATTTCCTCATCTAGTTTAATCTGAGCCTTATTCTTATACACAAAGTCTCGGCCCATAAACATGAAAGGCTTAGGATCATCGTCATACATAGAGAAATCACTCATTTTAAGAGCTTTAAGTTGTTTGGAATTCAAAGCACAATACCATTTACAGAAATCACTCCTTTTTGAGGGAGGTCGGGTGACGCCCAAGGAATCGGTATGGAATTCCATTGAAACGAATCACAAGTGAGTCAGTCAAGTGTAGG
Organism: Lathyrus oleraceus; assembly: GCF_024323335.1. Taxonomy (NCBI): domain Eukaryota; kingdom Viridiplantae; phylum Streptophyta; class Magnoliopsida; order Fabales; family Fabaceae; genus Lathyrus; species Lathyrus oleraceus. The sequence continues at coordinate 233,425,351 of NC_066583.1, read as the reverse complement.
TAAACCCTAAACACTGATTCTCTATATATTTATAACAAAGAAAAAGTAGACTTTTGTTTTTTCTTTGGGCTTGTCTGCTTATGACCCACCCGCCCACTACATAGATAGATCAGATCCTTTAATAATGCAATATACTCACTAATCATATCATTTTATGACTATCCTCTCTCATATAAATCGAATTTTTTTTTAAAATATCCAAAAATTTAAAAAAAATTTCAAAAATATCCATTTTTTTTAAAAAATTACAAAATTGGGCAATTTTTGTCCTAATTTTGTACATAGGCGCCACCCTAGTTGGCGCCTACCCTTAAAGGGTAGGGCAAGTCGCCACTAGGAGTGGCGCCTACCCTTTAAGTTTTTTTTTTTTTTTTTTTTTAAATATTTTTTTTTTTTTAAATTTTTTTTTTAATTTATGAATTTATATTTTTTCTAAATTATATTAATTTATATTAACACATATATATAAATAAAATTATTTACAAGATATATATATATATATATATATATATATATATATATATATATATATATATATTATATATATATATATATATATATATATATATATATATATATATATATATATATATATATATATATATTAATTATATATATACTAATTTAATTTATAAGTAATTATTATTATTTAAATTTTTTTGGAAGAATTAGGGTTAATCATGTTAAGGTTAATTTATCAATTATAATTAGGGTTTATTGATCGGTTATAATTAGAGTTTGGTAGTTATGACCTAATTGAAACCCTAATTCCCTATAAGATTAAGTAATCAAGTGCGACACTAATTAGGGTTAGGTAGACTGGTGTACAACCCAGATCTTTTCCTATAAATAAAGTGTTATTTCCTTGCATTTTCTTCACCACTGTTTCCTATCACCTTCTGTATCAAGTTGAGTTCATGGCATCCCCAAGACTTTTTTTATCATGTTATTATCAACTTTTTTTTTACAATTTATTTATCTATTTTTGTTGTTAATTCTGATTTAATTTTCAATTTTTTTCTTTTTTATTAATTATCAATATTGATACATTGCATACTGAAATTGGTTCTTTTCTATTAGTGTAATCAAAATTTATATTTAATTAACATTAATTTGCGTTTGTATTTAGATGTAATTTAAATTGTATTTAAGTTTCATTTCACTAGGGTGTTAGTATAAAAACTCAATGTGAGTTTGTTCTAATTGATTTTTACAGATTTCAATTTACGAGATAGAAGTTAGTTATAGTTTTCTCTCTTCTCTCTCTTCTTTCATCTTCATCTTTCTCTTATGCACCAACAATTGTTATCCAGAGCTCTGGTTCGTATTCACAGAAAACACCAAGGGAAACAGAGTGAATGTGTGGCATGTGTGATTGATTTCGTTTCTTGAACTCGCGTTGAATTTACGATCAAAATTATAACAAAATCACATTTCTTGATTCTGTGGGATTAGGAAACAAAAGTGTTTGGTGAGATCGAAGATGAATGGTGGAAACGGTGGCCTGAACACCAAGCTTCCAGCCTTTGATGGAAATAATCAAAATCAATGGATGATTCAGATGTGTGTGTAGTTTGGCGTTCAAGATGTTCTTGATCTCGTCAATGACGACTATGCGGCTATTGCGGCAGATGCAACTAAAGCACAAAGGAACACACATTGAGTGATGAGGAAGAAGGATCACAAAGCTCTATTTTATCCATCAGTGTGTGGATGTGAATGTGTTTGAGAAAATCATTGATTCAACAACAACGAAGGTTGTGTGGGACACACGAGTACGATGCTATGGAGGTGATGCATCAGTGAAGAAGGTGAATCTTCAATCTCTATGTAACGAGTATGAGAATCTCAACATGAAGAATAATGAGAAGGTACCATATTACATCTCTAGAGTGATTCTAATCACAATTGAGATAATATCTTGAGGAGAGACTCTCTTTGAACAAGTAATCATTGAAAAGGTACTGGGATCACTTACTCCTTCAGTTTGATTACATTATTGTATCAATGGAACATTCTAAGAATCTAAGCACCATGAGAATTTAAGAGTTGCAAAGCAGTCTAGATGCACAAGAGTTGCATTTGACTGAGAGAACCTCTGAAAGAGAGGTAGAGCAAGCTCTAAAGGCATCTTTTGGTAAGAAGAATCAGAAGTAATCTTGGCCAGAGGCCAAGAAGATACATGGTGGTGGTTATCAGAAGTCAGAAGTTTCTAACTCTGATGAGAAGAAACATTATAAGGGAAAGGAAAAGTTTGACGAGAAGAAAGTTCAATGCTACTATTGTATAAAGTTTGGTCACTTTGCTGTTGACTGTTGGTCAACCAAAGAAAGGAAATCAGAAGAAGCAAACATAGGTAGAGGAGACTCTAATGATGAACTTATTCTATTGATGGCTTTTGAATCTGATGGTGGATATTTGGCAAACTAGTGGTATATGGACAATGGCTGCTCAAATCATCTAATTGGAAATAAACAGTGGCTAATTAATTTTGACTCAAGAAAGAGGACAAAAATCAGATGTGCTGATGATAAGTATCTGAATGCTGAAGGAATGGTAAATGTCAAGGTCAGAGTGAAGAATGGCAAAACTATTCTGATCAAGGATGTTTGGTATGTTCTTGGCATGAAGAGCAATTTGATGAGTCTAGGTCAGCTAATTGAGAAAGGTTTCTTAGTTACTATGAAGGACAATCTCTTGAAGTTATATGATTATGATCAAAAATTGATTATGCAGTCTGAACAGGGAAGCAACAAAATGTTCAAGGTGAATGTGGAAACAGTTGAAACTAAATGCTTTAGTGCAGAAGGTGCTGAAGGTGATAGTGAGTTGTGGCACAAGAGATTGGGGCATCTAAACTTCTGAAGCTTAGAGCATATGAGTGAGCTAGTACACTGTATAATTCCTAAGAAAGTTAACCCTAACAGGTCATGTGAGATATGCATGAAAGGCAAGAAACCAAGACTGACATTTGCATCATAAATGGCTCCAAGAGAAAAACATACTTTAGGAGTAGTGCATTCTGATGTATGTGGACCATTTGAAGTACCTTCACTCGGAGAAAATAGGTACTTTGTATCATTTGTGGATGAGTTTACAAGAATAGCATGGATAGGAGTCGTCAAGTTTAAGTATGGGGTATTTGCTGAGTTTCAGAAGTTTAAGGTGAAGGCTGAAAAATATAGGGGTCAGAAGTTGAAAATTCTTATAACTGATGGTGGAGGTGAGTATAACTCTACAGAGTTCAAGAATTTATGTGAGGAGAATGGAATTAAGCATGAGTTTACTGCTCCATACACTCCTCAACATAATGGTCTATCTGAAAAAAGAAACAAAACTTTGCTTTATATGACAAGAAGCATGCTAAAGAAGAAGAAGCTCCCCCACACCTTGTGGGGGAAGTTGTTTCCACTGCAGCATATTGTCGCTACACAAAAAATACAAAGTCGCCATCAGATTTTATTTATTCCAAGAGGAAAGGGAAAATATTGAGAAAACCCCAAGAGAATGGTCATCGCAACCATGAACGGATTCGGAAGTTGGTTATGCGATGAGAAGGTATTAGCACCCCTCACATCCATCGTTCTCGATGGGAACCATCTAGATTGCCTTCGCTTGAATGGGTGTCTTTATCTTAATGCTTATTTGCTAATGGTTTTACGGAGTGAAAATGAGTTTTTTATTAGTGTGCTTGCCAAGGATTTGGGCCCTCGTGCCTACGTATCCTCATTCGTGCAATAAGGAAGTCAGTGCCTCGTAGTTCATGGTAAAAAAATGCTTGTGTGTTGGTTATTTTTACCTTGAAAAAGGATTTTCAGAATGATGCCCTAAGGATCAAAAAAGAGTTTGATGAGTTTGATATTGTTTTTAGTTTTTCTTTTTTGCAAAAAGGTGGGTGATTTGGATTGCACTACTGCACGAAGTGCGCAAGCCTAATCGTAGTTTATTACCTTTTGAGTTTTGATTGAAAAAAGGTTGCTTGATGTTGGGTCAAGGGTTTGTTTATTGTGAAATGTGGTGACAATCCTAACTCCTAAGGTTGGCTAACAAGCAACAACAACATAAATAAAAGTGAGGAAAAAAGTACACCAAAGTGGGGAGAGGGATACATGAAAAATACAAGGGAATAATGCGAGAAATAAATCGTCTCATTGTTAGGTAGCTCAAGAGAAATCCTTGTGTGTGCATTGTATCCTAAGCTAACAAGTGGATAATGATATTACAAAACATGTCTCCTTTTTTCTTTGAGGGTATTGCCATGAGTGCTTTCTTGCAATGAAAGATTATAAGTCCATAATGCTTCAAAGTTGCATAGGCCAATCACATTGGTCCAAGGTCCAAGCAAGGGTCCTAAGGTTGGCTAACAAGCAACAACAACATAAAGAAAAGTGAGGAAAAAAGTACACCAAAGTGAGGAGAGGGATACATGAAAAATATAAGGGAATAATGCGATAAATAAAAGGTCTCGTTGTAAGGTAGCTCAAGAGAAATCCTTGTGTGTGCATTGTATCCTAAGCTAACAAGTGGATAATGGTATTACAAAACATGTCTCCTTTTTTCTTTGAGGGTATTGCCATGAGTGCTTTCTTGCAATGAAAGATTATAAGTCCATAATGCTTCAAAGTTGCATAGGTCAATCACATTGGTCCAAGGTCCAAACAAGGGTCCCAAAAGAGTCCTCTAAATCCATCATTAAGTCTCACAAAGAACTACTTTTGGTATTTTCATTTTATCATGTTTTTGTTCTTTTTCTTATAAATTGAATAACAAGAGTTAACCATAAAACTAAAGCATTAAGAAGAAAGCATAAATATGAGATATAATGCATAATGATGATGATGATGATGATGATGGAGAATAGTTAAAAGCATGAAGTAAATAACAAGACACCTAAATTGCAAGAAAGTGGAAGTTAGAGTGCATAAGTAATGGTTAAGAGTTAAATGTTAGAAGTTAAATTGTAAAAGCATCACTTAGAGGCTCTCTATCCACAAATCAAAGGACTCAAAATATGACGTATTAAGGGATAACTTATCATTGATTCAAAGTGTCAAAAATGATCCAATGATCATTTATCAATATGTTTGAATCAAAGAAGATTGAATCAACCAAAACGTCAATATATCAATTATTTGAAGAGTGGAAGATTTTATCAACCAAGTAACCATAAGATGAAAGCACGTTAAAGTTATGTTAGATGGAGTTAGTACAATAGAACCAACTATCAAAGTACAAATTAATCAATTATTAAACTACTAAATAAAGGAAACAAAACCACAATCAATTGCAAAATGAAAATGGACATGGGTTAAATTGCAATGTAAAAATAAAAATGGAATTGGATCAAACAAAATGAAAAAAATATATTAATTTGCAATATTAATATTAATTATTAAATTGAAAATTAAATCAAAATCAAAATGTAAAAGAGAAATCACATTTTAAATTGCAAAGTAATATAGAAATTAAATTGCTAAATAAAAGTGTAAAAATTAAAACTAAAATATACATTTTAATCAAAATTAATTTGCAAAATTAAATATGGAAATTAAGTTGTAAATTAAATCAATTAAAATATAATAAAATTAATTAAAAATTGTGAAAATAATATTAATTATATTTTGAAAAATTAATTGATGCAAAATAAAATCAAGATTAAAAATCAAAAGGCTGAAAATAAAAAATCAGCAATTAAAACCCTTAAAAATCAATTAAAAAAGTGAAAATAAAAGAAAATAAAAAAACAAAATAAAAAAAGAAAACAGAGGGTGCAGGTTGAGATAGAGAGGGTCAGATGAATGCGTGAATTGTGTGATCCAAATGAGTCACGTGTGTGATGGAGTGATGAGTTGTCCAAGCGAATTTCAGTGCAAATCCACTCTAAACTGTGTGCCAATCATTTTGATCTTAAAAGGCCCCTGAATTTTTCCTCCTTGTGGTATTTTGCGTTGATACGTATTGTTGTATTTTTGTGTATTTGGATAGCATTTGCTACACATGGGGCACTCATTTAATTTGATTCCAGGCTTGCAATTCACCATGTCATATTGCTTATAACACCCATCTAATAAGCTGATAAATTCCACTTGAATTGAATCGTTCATCCTTCAAATTTTGTGCCTGCCTGAGTTTAGTTTGAAATGATGAAATGATAATGTTGTTGCAGCTTTGCTCATGGCAACTCAAACCTTACCTTTCCATGGATTAAATAGTGATGGTATTATATTGAACTGGATGTGGGAGTCCCTTTCATTGATGAGCCTGAGTTGCATACCTTGCATTTCCATCATGCTTAACTTCATGAGTCAACCTTGGCATGTGATGGTGAAGTTTGGATGAAGATCTTGCCTTGTTCATGTCTTGAATGATGATAAAGCTTTTGCATTTGGGATGGCAGCCATGTGTTTACCATGGAGAGAGCTTGAATGATGATGTTTCATGCCTTGAACTTGCATTTCCATGTAAGTTTGGTTCACTTGACATGTCATGATGCATACTTAACCAAACCATGTTTGAATTGAGTTTCATGACCATGTCTTGCCTTTGTCTAATGCACATGATCATGTCATGTTGAAATTAGATAGGTGGATTTGAAATTGGTAGCATAATGGCTAGTTTTTCACTTGTGATCCTTAAAACCATGAATTAGGGACATAGCTTGAAAGCATGCTTCCTTGACAAAAATCCCCTTGAAAAGGCATGGATCATCTTGAAGTGATCATGTATGAATGGCCTATCTCTTTCCATTTAATGAATGAAGAATACCTTAACATCTCCTTGAATTTTCCTTGACCAAGATGAACTTCTCATTCCATAACAAAAATTCCTTGATCATGAACCCAATCTAAGAATCGTAGCCTTTGAATCTTCATTTGAAATTATTGTGAGGCACATCTACATAAAGGAATAGAAGTACAATCAAACACCTTGTATGCACCATGGTTGGATGATATGGTCAAGGTGCCACAAAGCAAAACCCTAATCCATAAAGATATCCAATGCCCTAAGTGAGTTTTGGCAAAAATCCCCTAGGTAAACAATCACAGAAACCATAATATTCCTCCTCTTACTTGAACCATTAGATAACCATGCTTGAGGACCAATGCTAATGAAAAATTCATAGTGAATGAATGCTATGAATACTAGGGTAAAAATGAGGGTGTGAAACATATCTGCTCAACAAGTGTCCAACTAAGAAGCTGAAGGAAATTGTTCCTTTTGAGAAGTGGACTGGAGATAAGCAAAGTGTGATTCATTTCAAAGTGTTTGGTTTTGTTTGATACAAACATGTTCTAGATGCTAAGAGAAAGAAGTTGGATGACAGATGCAAAGTCATGTTACTTATAGGTTACCATAGTACAAGTTCTTATAAGCTTTACTATCCAATCACTAATAAGGTTAAATTCAGTAGATACATCATTGTGAAAGAATTAGAAGCATGAGATTGGAATAAGTCTCAATCCAACTCTGGTGTAGTGTTAACACCTGGGTTAACTTCTAAAAGGGATTATGCCTCTAAAGATGAGTTAGATTCTTAAGGTGACTCTAAAGATTATTCATAGTTTGAAGGAGATTCTGAAGATGAATCTGAGTCTGAAGGCAAGTCTGACTTTGAAGGTTAATCTGATGATGATCCAGATTCTAATGATAATCCAAACTCTGGTACAAATCCAACCTCTTACGGTGGTCATGCCTCTGAAGGTAGACCTTCTAAAGGTGGAACTTCTGAAGGTGATCCAGCCTCTAAAACTAGACCACATAGGATTCGTCAGATACCACAAAGATTTGCAGAGCTTGACATGTTGTAAGATACTGAGTTAGACTTTGAAGGGGAAGTCATTAAGTGTGTCATGCTAGTAGATTTTAAACTAGTCAGTACTGAAGAAGCTCTCAAGAAGAAAGTATGGTTGAAGACGATGAAAGAAGAATTTGAGGCTATAGAAATAAACAATACTTAGGAGTTGATTGAGCTTCCAAAGAATAATAAATCCATCAGTGTGAGATGGGTTTACAAGGTGAAACTAAAGCCAGACAGATCAATTGGCAAACACAAAGCAAGGAATTGACCTATGATTCATTTAGATGTGAAGTCTGCATTTCTAAATAGTCCTTTACAAGAGGAAGTTTATGTGTCATAGCCTCCTATATTTGCGAAAAAGAATCAAGAAAGGATGGTGTACAAGTTGCATAAAGCATTGTATGGACTAAAACAAGCTCGTATAGCCTGGAATCTGAAAATTGATTCATTTTTCAAGCTTCAAGGATTCATAAAATGTGAGAAGGAGTATGGTGTTTATGTTCAACATACATTTAATAACAATATGATTCTTGTGTGTCTCTATGTTGATGATAGATCTCTAACATGGAGTTGTTCAGATGAGATATCTAAGTTCAAGAAGGTGCTGATGAATGAATTTGAGATGATTGATATAGGAAATATGGTATATTTTCTAGGTATGGAGATCATTTACTCTGATAAGGGTATAATCTTGCATCATCTGAAGTATCTTGACAACAAAGATTAAGGTAATTTAAATTCTGGTGTAGTCAGAGTTCAGATGTTCTACTCCAAGTCATGACATCTGATCCAACATTGTTACTAATACAACAAGACAATTGTATAAATTAAGACCCAGTACTAATATGCACACATTCACAGATGTCACGACATCTGCTACTATATCACCCATGAATGGAAGAATACCCAGTTCTGTCCATCTGGTACAAAGACACAGCAGAGATATCAAACATAGCACTTACTTCTGTTGAGCCTGCACAGTTATCTGCATGATGTCTCAATATTGATTTGAGCATCACCTGTTACAGTATTACAGTTTGCTGGCCTTGTACTTGTATTTCCTAAAATTTAGGTTAAGCAAGTTAACCTAATTTCCACATATTAGGATGCTAACAAATAAGCTATTTGTTAGGTTCATTAATTGTAGCTCAGTTGTCAGTTTCCTGGATTTTAGCTCAGCTGTTGGATTCCTGAAAAATAGCCTGAGAAAAATACTGAAACAGAAAAACTAACCATCCTACAATTTGGCATATGCTGTCAGGAATGAATGTCACAACATTCAGTTTGACGTCCAGAACATAGACCATATGCTAAGTCTGTTATTTTTCTGAAAACAGACTGTACAAAATGTTGTACTATAAAAGACCAACCAGTCTATACTTCAGTACCAGCTTACTGTAATAAATGTCAAAACATCCAATTTGACATTTACAGAATGAGCCTTATGCCAGGTCTGTTATCCCCTTGATAAACAGACTGAAATAACTACTGAACCTAAGCAGAACATCCAACCTGCCTATTATGCTGTCCATGATGAATATCATAACATCCTGTTTGACATTAAGACAATATGCTATGTACCAGGTCTGTTATTCTCTTGATACACAGACTGAAATACATACAGAGTTATAACATACATGATTATAACGTGCAGAAGGTAAAAACACAAGTAATTGTTAACCCAGTTCGGTCCAACATAACCTACTCTGGGGGCATACCAAGCCAGGAAGAAGATCCACTATCAGCAGTATTAATTCAGAGTTAAACTCCCCCGTTTATAACTCTTCACTTAATCCCTACCCAATGCAATCTATACCTAGGAACTCCTAGATAGAAACCACCAATTTCCATTCCTATCACACCAATTACAATGTAATGCGAACCATCTTGAACTTGCTTCACAGCTTAGTGCAAGACCATAACAACTCTTACCTACAGGCTTTGAGTTACAAATAATCTCAGCTTTGAGCACTGAGAAACACATGGTAACCTTCCCACAGGTTGGGAGGTTTACCTCACACACACCCCTAATTTTACATTATTTGAGGCACTTACAACCTAGGTTACAATATGCTATTTATAACCTAAGCACCCAACTGGATTTGGGCCTTCAGAAATCGCAACAAACTTCTTCTTTGCTGTTACAAAGTCAGCAGAAAACTTCTGCTACAATCAAGGCCTTCAATCTTTTAGTTCCTAAAATATCTCCATATATATCTCCATATTTAGAAACTGCATATTCTGATTGAGTCTTTAAGACCTCCACAAAGGAGTTAGGATATTCACCAAATATCCTAACTAATCCCAGAATATTAATTTAGTTAGCACAGAGCAGATTTATACACATGCGCGATGTCACAGTCACGATGTCGTGTCATCGTACATGACATGTTGGTCCAGATGTTGAACTTCTTCAACCCAACATATTAAAACAACAAAGGTGATTACATTATTTGTTTTATAAAATTAATGCCAATCCTAAGGTACTAACAATAATAATAAGATTCAATCTTTGTATTAAAAAATTGATAGAATATTGACTTAAATGCATTTTTGGTCTCCTTAGTTTGATGTTTTTTTAACTTTTAGTCCTCATTTTGAAAATCAGTTTTTTGATCCCTGAACTTTACTTCCCTTGAGATTTTTCATGGTCCTCTCCAGTTTAGTAGATGCGGGAGTGATGATTAGGATAAAAAATATTTTTAATGACATGGCATTGATGACCAGGCTTATTTGTTAACTATTATTTTTTATAGAATTAATTAATAATTAACAATGTTTATTAAGTTTTTATAGAAATTTATTTAGATAATAATCCAAATTTTAAAAGAAACTTATTGGGCATGAAACCCAAGTTGATGTATGGAAAATCCACTTCATATAATGCACAAATTCATCTGTGAATGAATATTATAAACATTCTTTTTAGTTTTGCAGAAAACAGTGTGGGATTCACTAATATGGAATCCATTGTTCTAGCTTCATGATCACTTTTAGGAGCTGCAAGTATCCATAGTATACTTGGTGGATATTCAAATACTTTTGCATTACAAGTATCGATAGTATACATATGGAATTTTTTGTTGTTAATCCAAACAAATCAAACATGTTAAACTTTAATGTCTTTGGAAGACTCAAAATGAAAGTCGTGTTTCTCATATTCTTCGTTTGGTTCAGTATATGCAAATCTTTTTGAAGAACTGGTGAAAAAGAACAACTTATTATCAGGCTTCATTATATTTTTTTGAACATGCATCAAATAGCTTTCATTGTTCGAGTCATCCTCATTATCTTTATTATCAATAGTATGTTTCCTTATGTGCTTCTTATCAACCAGTTTTTCGGAAGAAACTATACAAACTGGAAATAAACAAACACATAAATGGTCTCATTGATGGTCAGTATCAACAAATTTTAAGTGAAAAATACCCTTATGAACATAGTCACGTAAAAAGTGATGTTTAATCTCAATATGCTTAGCCCTAGAATGCAAGATAGGATTCTTGGATAAACAAATATCAGAAGTGTTATCACATAGAATAGGAATGTTACTCTCAAATATATGATAATCTTTTAGCTGACTCTTCATCCAGAGTATTTGAGTGCTACATCCAGAAGCTGCAGTATACTCAGCTTCGGCTATTGAAAGCGCAATTGTTGACTGACTTTTGCTAGACCACGAGATCAAATTGTCTCCCATAAATTGACAACATCCAGAAGTACTTTTCCTTTCTATTCTGTCTCCAGCATAGTCAGCATCACAATAACCTACTAACTTGAAGTCACTTGATTTTCTATAAAACAAGCCAAGGTTAGTAGTACCTTTCAGATCCCTAAATATTCTCTTAACAACAGTTAAGTGAGTCTCCATAGGATCTTATTGGAAGCGAGCACACAAACAAACACCGAATAAACTAACAAGTCTAGAAGCGGTTAGATAAAGGAGAGATCCTATCATACCTCTCAAAAGCTTCCCACTTACCTTACTGCTTATTTTTTCCTTCTCTAGAATGCATGTAGGATGCATTGGAGTTTTCGCCGACTTGCATTCTGAAAAGTTAAACTTCTTCATAAGTTTCCTTTTATACTTGCTCTAGTGAATGTACGTTCCTTCTGAATGTTGATCAATTTGAATCCCCAGAAAGAACCTAAGTTTTCGCATCAGACTCATTTTTAAATTCTCCCTGCATTAACTTAGCAAACTCTTTGCACAATGAAGCATTAGCAGAACCAAAGATAATATGATTAACATAATTTTGCACAACCAAAATATCATTCTTAAAGGTTTTGCAAAAGAGCGTTGTGTCCACTTTGTTAGACTATGGAACGAATCTAGAAGGGGGGGTTGAATAGATCCCAATTTAAAACTTGAGTCGGCGCTACCAATTAAAAATTGGTTTTGAAAAATTGTTTTAAGTGCGGAAGCGGCCGAGAAAAATTTTAGTCTAAAACGAACCGTTATTGGAAAACCGGATATGCGTTAAGCTAATGGATTAGAGATAAAGTGAAATACAAATCACTACACCAATTGCACAATCAATGATATGTTTCACTTACTAGCAAGCCTAGTTCCAATGATCCAAAATACCAAATTAAACTAGATGCAAACTTAAGACAACTTTGGCTTATGCAAATTAACAAACACTTGGTGTGCATAAACACTCCAAATGATATTTGAGTTGAGTAAGTAATTCAAATTGACCTAGTACAATATACTATTGTACTTTGTATTCAAACAGCAGTTTTAATCTCTTACTCAACTTATATCAATGTTTGGTAAAATTGCTTAAACTAAAATCACTTAATTTTTAAGCTGAAAAACACTTATGCAGAAAATCAAAGAAGACAGAGATTTGATGAGGCAGTTCCCCCGCCGTCCTCGCTTCGGGGTACGTCTGCCCTCAATTCTAAACTTAGAATTGAGATGATTTAATTAGATATCACCTGTGAAATTTAACCGTTTATACAAGGATTGCAAAGCAAGTAAACAACAGAACTTCCAATGTGTTGAATGATGCTTCCTATCCTTGCTCCTTGATTCAAGATGAATCAAGACCTTCGATCGTTGTTGCTAGACCTCCGATTCCAGCCCCTTTGTTGAAGAATCTTCCGTTCTTCAAACCCTCGGCCCGGCTGATCTCAAACACAACGAATCGAACCCGAATCCTTCCCTTCAATATCACCGAATCCGCTACTAGACTGATGAAGACTTCCTCTTCTCAATCACCTTCGCTCAGCTGAATATTGATGAAGCAATTCGTCCAAAAACCCCCAAACACAAATCGGTATTGGAGGACAAAACCCTAACGGTTTTATTCAAGAAAGAACCTGCCACAAGCTTCAACCCGAACCGGATTCTCCGATCACAGCTTCGAACCTTATCACCTTTAATCGATCACGAACCACATCAAAAATGATTGTGTATAGTTGATGTGTTGTGAAATGTTGAAGATGAAGATGATGAATCTTGGGCACCTTTTTCACTCTTTCTTGTTTCCTTGAACACTTGAATTCAAATTTGCAAATGTTAGTTGATAAAAGTGTTTTGACTTCTATTTATAGTAACTAGCAAACCAACCAAAAATAACAGCTTTTCAAACAGTGAAAAGTACTCAAAAAACTGAGTTTACGCACGAGCGGTCGACCATAGGTCGGCGTGCGCTGACCCGTGGGAAATGCGCCGACCCCTATGGTCGACACAAGGTTTCATGCGCTGACCCGTGGATAGCATCACTATGCCATGCGCCGATCTGTGGTCGACTCAAGGGTTTTATGCGCTAACCCGTGAGCTATGCACCGACCCTTATGGTCAACTCAAGCAAGCATGTGCTGACCAATCTCCAATTTGTCTGAGTTATGCGCTGACCCGTGAGCTGTGCGCCGACCCTTATGGTCGACTCAAAGTCTTCAAATCTGCAAAAATTTGTGTTTTGTGAGTTTCATGCATTTTGTCATGATCCCACTTTGTCCACATATGTTTTTAAGAATTATAACAAATTTAGATAAGCAGGAAAGGATATGATAGGTAATGTGTTGCATTTGTTTGTAGACGTGCATGGTGGTCATTTGTCATCATCGAAACTTGTGATCGTATGTTGTCTGACTCTTTGCCTTTACATACTCCCCCTTTTTGATGATGACAACCTGTGCATAAACCAACGCGATAAACAACATGCAGTATTGACACATTATGCACACTCCCCCTTTCTTTTGTAACCAAAGGCTATATAAAAAATGACTGTTGGTCTGTTAGTTGTGGTGAACGTTTTGGTTGCCTGCTTTTGTACACTTTCTCCCCCTTTGACAACATCAAAAAGAGACAAGGAAGTATTAGTCAACGTAACAAAAGATTCCACATGAAATAACACAAACAGATAATAATATCACACCAATATCATTTCTGTGCGATAATCATTAATTAAAGGAAGACACATTAAAATTATTGTTGCACAAACAGGAAAAACAAAGAAAACAAACATGAATACATTCAAAACAACAAGCAACATGCAATGTGCATATGAAGGTCTATGTCCTAATGACGGTGTCCTGGATGGTAGCAGATGCCTGGGTTTCTGCTGGGGTCAGCCAGAGTTGATAGGTATTCAGCAACACCGCTCAGATGCTTGAGGCTCCCGTCGACCGACCGATCCAAGTCTGCATACCGTTCATTTAAGCTTGTAGATAGGGTGTCGAGCCGCTCATTTTGGGCTTGAATTTGACTGCTAATATGAGCATAGCGGTCATCCTGGGTTTGCATGAAGGATTGTTGAGCTAGCTGCATGTTTCGCATCATATCCAACAACCCGGAAGAGTTTGCATGCTGTGGAGGAGACAGAGGAGATTCTTCATCATTCTGGTGATACGGCTGATAGAATTGACGTTGAGTTGACCAGCCCGTATGTTGCCATTCACCCCAGCCACCCCATACGGGAACATCTTCTTCCGTTGAATGTGACTGCTGAACCCAAGCGGAGTCGGAGTAGTCGTGAGTATCAACACGTGGGGGACTATTACCTCCACCATGGTGATCATACGCTTGTCCGGCTTCCTCTTCTTCATTTTCCTCTTCATCTTCTTCTTCTTCACTTTCATCACTGTCATCATCTGCTGCAGCAGACGGAGGAAAATTCCCTCTATGAACGAACTTGTACATCCTTCGCTCATCACACCAAAAATATCCCATCATGGACAGAGTTTTTGGGCTGAACTCTTTGTCAGATGAGATAGAAGTGTACGGGAAAGACGGATGATTAACGTTGGCTGCAGTAAGGACCTCTTGAATGAAGGATCCGTAAGCGAGAGCCGTTCCTCGTCTGGAATCACGTAGACTGAACATCCTACTGACAATGTAGTAGGGCCAATTGATTTTCTTCTTATTCTTCAAGATGTAAATGAGATGAACCTCAACCTGTTCAACTCTGGAGAGACCGCCCTTCTTTGGTCGCAGAATGCGGGAGACAATCCACTGAAGAATCCTTTCTCCGGTTTTCAACTTGCCGGCGGTGACAGTTCGTGGGAACGCGTCACTGTTCACAAACTGATCAGGATATGGTCGTTTCAGCATGTCATTCAATGCACTCTTAAACTCGTAGCCGTCTATTTGGTGAGAGTCAGTTACCTCAGCTAGAGGAGTTTCAGCATCATCCAATGACATATCAAAAAATTGGTTCCAGACATTTGACTTAAGAGATACCTTTGTCGTGCCGATTCTGGAGTGAAACTTGTGTCCGCGAAAGTTATCATGAAGTCCGGCGTAGAACACTCGGACCAAGTCTTCACTGTATTTAGCGTTGCATTCCAAGAAGTTGACAATGCCTTGATGCTGGAGCAGAGCCATAATTTCTGTGAGATGCATGCGTTCAGCGGTAAGCTTGTAGAACGCATGTTGTCGAACAACTCCTCTTTTGCCGATATCTTTGTTGAAGGCTTCAACGCGAGCGGGTGGAACGAGCGATACAGCAGATATGGGTAGAGATGCGGCGGATGATTCTCGGGATCTCTTGCCGGAAGGTCTGCGTGATGTGGAAGCCATTTGAGCAGGTTTGAAACTAAGTGTTTGGGTATAGAGTGAAGGTTTGTGAAGGGTTTTGAGAGTGATTCTGCTAGAGAGAGGTTTTTCCCTATTTATAGAGGAAAGGTTAGGGTTTTGGTAAGATGGAAGATCAAGGAACAATAGTCATTAGGTAGATGCAGGTTACAAGGTAGTGGGTAGTTTGAAAGGTGATGGAATGTAAATGCACACTTAATGATGATTTTTGAATGGAGATGCATGAAACGATTTAAATTTTTCTGCAGAAAAACAAAATTTTCGAGCGATGCGTCGACCATACCTCTGTATGCGTCGACGCATACTGTTTGATTTTTGAGAAAATACAGAAATTATTAAGCGTGCGTCGACCATAGCCCTGCTGCGGTCGACTCATACAGTCAGAATTTCAATTTTTCACAGTTTTGCACATGCGTTGACAAGTTTGATGCATAGATAACAATACATACATCAATAAACATCCAAAGAGAGATATCATGTATATATAAACAACATCATTATGAGGTATAACTATTTTAATCATGAGGCTTTGCAGAGAGAGAAAGAGAGGAACAATATCACCTCGATGCCGGAGTGACTTGGTGAACGGTAAACTTGTGCTTGCAACAATATTGATTTGTTAGAAGTACAAGATTAAAGTCTTATATGGAATAAGGTAAAACAGCAGATTATAGTGCCCGTTCCGAAATATCGAGAATGCCAAGTTCTCGGCGGATATGAAAGAAAGGTTCAGTGGCTAGCGGCTTTGTGAAAATGTCCGTTAGTTGATTTTCAGTATTAACATGTTCAAAAACAATGTCACCTTTCTCTACATGATCCCGAAGAAAGTGGTGTCGAATTTCGATATGTTTAGTGCGTGAATGCAGCACAGGGTTCTTGGTAAGGTTAATGGCACTTGTATTGTCACAAAAAATGGGAATACGTTCAAGTTTGAGGTTAAAGTCCAATAGTTGTTGCTTAATCCATAGGATTTGAGCACAACAGCTACCGGCGGCAACGTATTCCGCTTCGGCGGTTGACAAAGCAACTGAAACCTATTTCTTGCTATGCCAACTGACCAAAGAGTTTGAAAATAAGTGACAAGTGCCACTAGTGCTTTTCCTATCCGATTTGCAACCAGCGAAGTCGGAATCGGAGAAGCCTACCAATGAACAATCATTTCCTTTGGAATACCATAGTCCATACTTCGGAGTACCGGATAGGTATCGAAGTATTCGTTTGACAGCTTTTAAATGGGATTCCTTGGGACATGATTGATATCTTGTGCACATGCATACGCTAAACATAATATCGGGACGAGAGGCAGTAAGATAAAGGAGTGATCCAATCATACCTCTATACCGTTTTACATCTACTTCCTTACCGTCTTCATCTTTGTCCAAGTTTGTACAAGTAGGCATGGGGGTGTCTATGGCTTTAGCTTTTGCCATGTCAAACCTCTTGATAAGGTCCAAACAGTACTTTGTCTGGCTCACGAAAGTTCCTTCTTTGAGCTGTTTAATTTGCAAACCGAGAAAGTATGTGAGCTCCCCCATCATACTCATCTCGAATTCGCCCTGCATAAGGTGTGAAAATTCTCTTACAAGATTCATGTTAGTAGACCCAAAAATGATATCATCTACATAAATTTGCACTAATATCAAGTGCTTTCCTTGACGTTTAATGAAGAGGGTTGTGTCAACCTTTCCTCTTGAGTAGCCTTGATCGAGTAAGAATTTGCTTAGTCTCTCATACCAAGCTCTAGGAGCTTGTTTGAGACCATACAAAGCCCTTTTTTAGTTTATAAACATGATCAAGATACTCATGGGATTCGAAACCCGGAGGTTGTGCGACATAAACCTCTTCATTTATGTGACCGTTAAGGAACGCACTCTTGACATCCATTTGAAATAGCTTAAAGTCTTTCGCACAAGCGAAAGCAAGGAGAAGGCGTATAGCCTCGAGTCGGGCAACCAACGCATAGGTTTCCTCATAGTCGATGCCTTCCTCTTGGTTATACCCTTGTGCGACTAAACGCGCCTTATTACGGGTTATTACCCCGTTTTCGTCCAGCTTGTTCCTAAACACCCATCGGGTGCCGATTACTCGATGATCTCGCGGAGGAGGGACAAGGTCCCAAACCTCATTTCTGGTGAACTGATTAAGTTCCTCCTGCATTGATAAAAACCAGTGTTCATCGAGTAGGGCTTCTTTAGGGTTTTTAGGTTCCATCTGCGAAACGAAAGCGAAGTGATAACAGAAATTACTTAGCTTAGATCGAGTTGTTACACCCTTTGAGATATCTCCGAGAATGTTGTCGATTGGATGGTCTTTGGAAGACTTCCAAGCTTGAGGGAGATCATCGTTTGAAGGCGGATGAACTACCTCGGTTTCCTCATGGTGTACATCTTTGTCCTCCTCAATTTTGACTATGTCGGGTTGATCAATCCCCGACTCGCCACCTTTGAGTATGTCTTCGATAGATGTACCTGCACCATGAAAAACACTACCCTTTCCGACGTTTCTCGGATTGGATTCATCAAAAGTGACATGTACAGACTCTTCTACAGCAAGTAATCGTTTGTTGTATATTCTATATGCTTTGCTAGATTGAGAGTATCCGAGAAAGATACCTTCGTCGGTCTTGGAATCGAATTTCCCTAAGTTTTCCTTTCCATTGTTCAATACAAAACATTTGCAGCCAAAGACATGTAAGTGAGAAACATTTGGCTTTCGCCCTTTTAAAAGTTCATACGGTGTTTTGTTTAGAATGGGGCGAATGAGCACCCTATTCAGAACATAACAAGCCGTACTAATGGCGTCGGCCCAAAAATATTTCGGTAAGCCACTTTCATTGATCATTGTTCTTCCCAATTCTTCCAAAATTCGATTTTTATGCTCCACAACCCCATTTTGTTGAGGAGTACGTGGAGCGGAGAAGTTATGATCAATACCATGGTTACCGCAATATTCTTCAAATAAGTGATTTTCAAACTCACCCCCATGATCACTTCTAATTGCAACAATGTTTGTATTTAGTTTATTTTGGGAAAGCTTAGCAAATCTTTCAAAGGCGGCGAACGTATCGCTCTTACTTACTAAGAAAATAGTCCAACAAAATCGAGAAAAGTCGTCCACTATTACGAAACCGTAATAGTTTCCTCCTAGACTTTTAATCCTAGATGGCCCAAATAAATCCATATGAAGAAGCTCGAGAGGTCTCGTTGTTGAAACGATATTTTTGGATTTAAATGAGATCCTCGTTTGCTTCCCCTTTTGACAAGCATCACAAAGGTGATCCTTGGTGAACTTAATTTTGGGAGACCTAGGACTAGATCTTTTGAGACTACTTTGTTTAGTAAGTCAAAGTTAACATGTGCTAAACGCCTATGCCATAACCATGAATCTTCACTCATTGTTACAAGGCATTTGTCACTTGTTAACGATACTTCATTTAAGTCAAGCATATAGACATTGTTCACACGCAGGCCATTAAACATACTCTTCTTATCATCATTATGTACAATTTTGCAACAATCTTTTGAAAACGATACATTGTATCCTTTGTCACATAATTGACTGATGCTAAGTAGATTGTGTTTAAGACCTTCGACAAGCAATACATCAGAAATAGTAGTGGAAGAGGGGTTACCTACACTACCTTTACCAAGTATTGCTCCACGGTTGTTGTCACCATAAGCTACACATCCCTTCTTCTTAGCCACGAAGTCAATGAAGAGTGATATGTCTCCTGACATGTGCCTTGAGCATCCACTGTCGAGAACCCATCTTCTCTCGGTAGTCTCGAGGCATTGTACCTATGGCAATATAATTAACAAGAGAAGGTACCCAATGGCTTATTGGGTCCTGAATGGTGAGGAACGAAATGGTTGCATTTGGGCATCCATTGATAAATGCCTTTAGGAACTAAAAATCTCCTAAATCTACATTTAGCAATGGAGTGGCCTTTCTTGCAACAATAGAGACAAGAGAAATTTACATTTAGATTGCTTTTGCTATCTTCATCCTTTATAACATATTTATATTTTTGATATGGATTAACCATACTTTTTCGAAAGTTTGATTTGTCGATAGCAAAAGTAATCTTGGGCTCAAGAGCCTTGTCAAGTTTGGCCTTTAGGTTTCTTACTTCACCTTGCCAAATGTAACAAGTATCACACCCAAAGTTCATCATTCTACTTCTAAGGTCCTCATAACTTGTTTTTGTGCTTTCCACTATAGAAGCTTTAAGTGCCTCAAGTTTCCTTTCGGATTGTTGAATTTTATGTTCCAAATGTGAAAAAAAATTCTTATTTGAGGCAAGCCTTTTAAAGGCCTCTTTCGCTTCATAGTGTAAAGTATCAAAAGCAGTTTGCAATTCATGATGAGACATACTAGAGGATTTTTCATATTTAGCATGTCGTACCTGTTTCTTTTTGTTCTTTTGATGAGCAGAGAGACATAGGTTTACATTTTCATCTTCATCACTAGAGCTTTCATCATAGGAGGAGTCGCTATCGCTTTCCCAAGCTATGTATGCTCTCCTTGGCTTTGATGGTTTCTTGTGTGATTTGTATGATTCTTTTTCTTTTGTCTTCTTGTTCATCGGACAGTCCGGTTTGTAGTGACCCGGCTTTCCACACTTATAGCACGACCCTCTAGTTATTTTTCCTTTTGAGTCATCATTTTTAGAGTACCTAGATTGCTTCCGGAAGTTTACCAAGTTCTTCTCGGAATGTTGGATGTCGTTCTTTCTCACGTAACGGTTGTAGCGTTTAACGAACAGCCCCATATCTTCACTCTTGTCCTCTTCTTCTTCGTCGCTCGATGAATAATCACTTTGCTCTTTTGCTTGAGACTTTGAGGAGGAAGTCTTTAGAGCTATTGATTTCTTTTCACTCACCTTTGCTTTGTCCTTCTTATCTTTCTTTTCGTGTTGTTCCAGGCTCAAGAGAACTTGTTCGTGCTCTTGTAGTTTACCAAACAATGTTGTCAAGTCCAATATGGTAAGATCATTTGCCTCTTTGATGGCGGTCACTTTCGGCTGCCATTCCCTGTTAAGACATCTTAAGATTTTATTAGTAGCAATATCATTGGAAACAGGCCTACCAAGTGAATGCAATCGATTGATGAGATGAGTGAATCTCTTTTGCATGTCAGCAATGGTTTCCCCTTGCTCCATGAAAAAGAGATCAAACTCTTATGTTAGTGTATTGATTCTAGCCAACTTAACATCATTCGTCCCCTCATGGGCAATTTGTAGTGAATCCCACATGGCCTTAGCAGTAGGACAATGGGATACACGATAGTATTCATCTACACCTAATGAGGAGATTAGGATATTTTTGGCTTTCCAATCATAATTGTATTTCTTTTCATCATCATCGGTCCATCGTGCTTCGGGCTTAGGCACCAATTCGTTGTTCTCATTGGTCATGGTTATTTGAATTGGACCATTGAGAATAACATTCCATATTTTTCTATCTATGGAATTTATGTGTGTAAGAACAAAAAGTGTTCTACAACAGACTCCATGATTTTGATGATAACAAAGGATGAAACCAAAAATGGCACCCTAACGAAAAGTTTCTAAGTATGCAGGGTTCTAAAGAAAGAAGAAATAAATCTGATGATGTCATCAGATGCAAAACAAGATCAGATGCAAAATCTCAAGTATCAGAAGCATCTAAAGTGGAATCTCGTTTCAAGAAGCTCTGACTCTGGACAAAACTACAAAGTATCAGAAGCATCTGAACATGAAGTAAAGTCTAGAAGCTCTGACTCTAAACAAATGCCTTCTGTAAATTCTGAAGTTATCAGCGCCATCTGAACTTTCAAGAGATAACATCAGAAGCCAGTTTCTCCAGATACACAAAGACTCTAATCAGAATTGTTAATCATGATGAAGTAACGTTTAAGCCAAGTTAAAGTTCTGCAAATGGATTTCCTCAATTAGAAAGAGACGTTAATCTCCACTTCCAAGAGAGAAGATACTAATTGTGGTAAGTAGTCACTTCTAAAGAAAAAGTCTACTGCAGAAGCTATTAATGGAATGGCGTAACTACATCTCAATATCCAACAGATTCAACGCTACTTCAACTCTACTTCAACTCCTATAAATAAGAGAAGAAATCTCGTTCAGTAAACAAGAAATCACTAGCCAAAACTATACTGAAATCATATCACGCTCAAGAAAAACATCTTTGTTCTTCAAAGATTTTCACTAAGCTTTTGCTTATCAAGTGAAAAATTTGTTCTTAAGTTTGTAATATTTGCTTTCTTAGAAGCACTCTAGATTACACATCTTGTATCTAATTTTTATTTGATTTCCTCAAGTGACTCTTTGTAGTCTGTAGACTTGAGAGGACTAAGAGATTTTCTTCTCTCTTAGGGGTTGTTTGTAATCTTTCAAGATTAGTGGATTAAGTCCTTGTTGAAGGCGAAATCACCTTGGCCGGGTGGACTGGAGTAGCTTTGTGTTATAAGCGAACCAGTATAAAATCATTGTGTGATTTCATTTTGCAAAAGCGCTTATTTTTCAAACAATTCAAACCCCCCTTTCTTGTTTTTCTCACCTTCAATTGGTATCAGAGCTCCGGCTCTGTTATTGATTTTCAAATCAAACACTTAACCGTGTAGAGAGATCCAGTGCGAGAAAAACAAATGGCCCACTCAAATGAGAAAGATTCTTACAATGCCAAGCCTCCTGTTTTTGATGGAGAAAAGTTTGATTACTGGAAAGATAGAATCGAAAGTTTCTTTCTGGGTTATGATGCTGACCTCTGGGACATTGTCACAGATGGATACAAACCTCCAACCTTAAATGGAGCTGAAGTTCCCAGAAGCAAAATGTCAGAAGATCAGAAACGTGAGTTCAAAAATCATCACAAGGCCAGAACAATACTTCTAAATGCTATATCATACA
Source organism: Lathyrus oleraceus (assembly GCF_024323335.1). NCBI lineage: Eukaryota > Viridiplantae > Streptophyta > Magnoliopsida > Fabales > Fabaceae > Lathyrus > Lathyrus oleraceus. Next base: position 233,402,602 of record NC_066583.1, on the reverse strand, counting down.
ACGAATACGAAAAGATCACCAACAGAGAGACGGCTAAAGATATACTTGACTCTCTGAAGATGACCCATGAAGGAAACTCCCAAGTCAAGGAGACGAAGGCTCTGGCGTTGATCCAGAAATATGAAGCCTTCAAGATGGAAGATGACGAAGCTATAGAAGCTATGTTTTCCAGATTCCAAACTCTTATTGCAGGTCTTAAAGTGCTAGACAAAGGATACACGACTGCAGATCATGTTAAGAAGATAGTCAGAAGTCTGCCAAAGAAATGGAGACCAATGGTTACTGCTCTGAAGTTATCAAAGGATCTGAACAATATCAGCCTTGAAGAACTTGTTAGTTCTCTCAGAAGCCATGAGATAGAACTAGAGGAGGATGAGCCTCAGAAAAGGAACAAGTCAGTGGCGCTGAAGTCCAGACCTGAAAGACGGAAGTCAGACAGAACCAAAGCTCTCCAGGCAGAAACTGCAGATACTGACGACTCTGAACCTGAAGACTCTGATGATGAAGAAGAACTGTCCTTACTAACCAGAAGAGTTAAGCAACTCTGGAAAAGAAGGAACAACAACAACTTCAGAAGATCAAGACCCAGAGGGGATAGATCAGAGTCAACTTCAAAAGGTAAACCTAATAAAGATATTACCTGTTTTGAATGTAAAGAAACAGGTCATTATAGAAATGAATGCCCCAAGCTGAAGAAAGATAACTCTAAGAAAGAAAGCTTCAAGAAAAATGCCTTCAGAACAAAGAAGGGATTAATGGCCACCTGGGACGATAGTGAATCCGAATCATCAGAATCTGACTCTGATGAACAGGCCAACGTAGCTCTTATGGCTACCACATCCAGCAGCTCAGATGAAGAATCTGAAGAGGTATTTTCTGAACTTTCTAGATCTGACTTAGAATCATGTTTATCAGAAACTCTTACCTCTCTTCAGAAATTAAAACAAAAAGTTAAAAACATTAAAGGTCTTCTTAAAGCAAAATCTGAAGAGTGTAGTAAACTTGAGACAACAATTCTAACAAGAGATGATACAATCATATCTTTAACGTTAGAAAGAGATGAAGCTAAAACGAAAAGCTTAGAATTAGAAGAAGTGTTGTCTCAAGCACCACAAACTTCAAATGAAATTATTTATAAATATGAAGAAGCCTTTCAACAATTTCTGAAGAATGGGATAAATAGGAGTATTATGGCATCCATGATTTATGGAGTAGGTCAGAATAATAAAAGGGGAATTGGGTATGATTCTGATTCTGATAAAACTTCTACCAGTAACCAAATTAAATCGCCTTTTTCATACCACTACACACACACACAAGAACACAAATTTAAAAATGCTAGAAGACCCAAAGTTGTAAGAAACTCTGGGAAAACTAATCTGAAAGGACCCAAGAAATTCTGGGTACCGAAAGATAAGATTATCTATGTTGCAGATATCCTATGCAGCAAAGTTCAGACACCAGTCATGGTACCTGGACTCTGGATGCTCGCGACATATGACGGGAAGAAAGTCTATGTTCCAAAGCCTGGAACTTAAAGACGCTGGCTTCGTAGGCTTTGGAGGAGATCAGAAAGGAAGGATCAGAGGCTCCGGAACTATTGGTAACGGTACTCTTCCCTCTATATCTGATGTTCTTTATGTAGAAGGATTAATGCATAACTTGTTATCCATAAGTCAATTAAGTGATAACGGTTATGATGTAATCTTTAATCAAAAAACGTGTAAAGCCATTAGTCAGAACGATGGCTCTGTCCTTTTCACAGGCAAGAGGAAAAACAACATTTATAAAATAAATCTTTCTGATTTAAAAGATCAAAATGTTAAATGTTTAATGTCAGTTCACGAAGAGCAATGGGTATGGCATAGACGCTTAGGCCACATTAGCATGAGGAAACTTTCTCAGCTAACTAAACTTGAGTTAGTCAGAGGCTTACCTAAACTGAAGTTTTCTTCAGATGCTCTGTGTGAAGCTTGTCAGAAAGGAAAGTTTTCAAAAACATCTTTTAAAAAGAAAAATGTTGTTTCTACCTCCAAGCCTCTGGAGCTTCTTCACATTGACTTATTTGGTCCTGTGAAAACAGCATCAGTCAATGGAAAGAAGTATGGACTTGTAATCGTTGATGATTACAGCCGCTGGACATGGGTAAAATTCCTAAGGCACAAGAGTGAGTCTCACTCTGTATTCACCAGTTTCTGTTCTAAAGTGCAAAAAGAATTTGACTCTAAAATTGTTAGAGTCAGAAGTGATCATGGTGGAGAATTTGAAAATAAAGATTTTGAAGAATTATTTGATTCTAATGGAATATCCCATGATTTCTCCTGCCCTAGAACTCCACAACAAAATGGAGTTGTAGAGAGGAAGAATAGGACACTCCAAGAAATGGCCAGAACCATGATCAATGAAACAAATGTAGCAAAGCACTTTTGGGCAGAAGCTGTAAATACAGCGTGTTACATTCAGAATAGAATCTCTATTAGACCTATTCTGGATAAGACTCCCTATGAACTGTGTAAGGGAAGAAAACCCAACATTCATATTTTCATCCTTTTGGATGCATTTGCTTTATATTAAATACTAAAGAACATCTGAACAAGTTTGATTCCAAAGCACAAAAAGGTATTATGTTAGGATACTCAGAACGCTCTAAAGGCTACAGAGTATACAACACAGAAACCAAAATTGTGGAGGAATCAATTCATGTTAGATTTGATGATAAGCTTGACCCTGAAAAGTCAAAGCTAGTTGAAAAGTTTGCAGATTTAGAGATCACTCTGGTAGAATCTGAGAAAACTCCAGAAGCAACTGTCACTCCAGACTCTGAAGAAATTAAATCTCCAGAAATTCCAAGGAAAGTCAAGAGTCGTAGCAACGTATCTGAAGATTTGATTTTGGGAAACAAAGATGAACCTGTTAGAACCAGATCTACCTTCAGAACTTCTGAAGATATTCCTCTGGGACTAGTGTCTCTGATTGAGCCTACGTCCTGTGATGAAGCTCTTCAAGATAATGATTGGGTGGCAGCTATGCAAGAAGAGTTAGATCAATTCTCCAAGAATGATGTCTGGGATCTCGTTCCTAAACCCAGAGGCACTCATGTCATTGGAACCAGATGGGTTTTCAGAAACAAACTGAACGAGAAAGGAGAAGTTGTCAGAAACAAAGCCCGACTGGTAGCTCAAGGTTATAGTCAACAAGAAGGTATTGATTATAATGAAACTTTGCTCCAGTCGCGAGGTTAGAATCTATTCGTCTTCTTGTATCTTTTGCTATTAATCATTCTATCAAATTATACCAAATGGATGTCAAGAGTGCATTTCTAAATGGTTATATTTCAGAAGAAGTGTATGTAAATCAACCTCCAGGTTTTGAAAATTCAAACTTTCCAGAACATGTTTTCAAACTTAAAAAATCTCTATATGGACTTAAACAAGCTCCCAGAGCTTGGTATGAACGTCTGAGCAATTTTCTTCTGGAACAAAATTTTATCAGAGGGAAAGTTGATTCTACACTCTTCTGTAAAAACCTAATAATGATCTCATGATATGCCAAATTTATGTTGATGATATTATTTTTGGTTCTGCTAATATCTCTGTTTGCCAAGAATTTTCTAAGTTAATGCAGGCAGAATTTGAAATGAGTTTAATGCAAGAACTAAAGTTCTTTCTGGGAATTCAAATCAATCAAACTCCAGAAGTCACGTACATTCATCAAAGCAAGTACATTAAAGATGTTCTGAAGAAGTTTGACATGACTGAATGCAACTCTGCAAAGACTCCTATGCACCCAACTTGCATTCTGGAGAAGGAAGAGGTAAGCAACAAGGTTTGTCAGAAGCTCTATCGAGGTATGATAGGCTCTCTTCTCTATCTGACTGCTACTCGTCCTGATATTCTCTTTAGCGTTTGTCTGTGTGCCAGATTCCAATCAGATCCTAGAGAATCTCATTTAACAGCTGTTAAGAGAATTCTTAAGTATCTGAAAGGAACTCCTAACCTGGGCCTGATGTATGAGAAAACATCAGAGTATAGGCTTTCTGGTTATTGTGATGCAGATTATGCAGGAGATAGAATAGAACGAAAAAGCACATCTGGAAATTGCCAGCTTCTGGGAAACAATCTAATCTCCTGGGCTAGCAAAAGACAGTCAACTATCGCTCTATCAACTGCAGAAGCAGAATACATCTCAGCATCACTGTGCACAACTCAGATGCTCTGGATGAAGCATCAGCTAGAAGATCTTCAGATATTTGAGAGTAACATTCCTATCCTTTGTGATAATACTGCTGCTATTTGTTTGAGTAAGAATCCTATTCTACATTCCAGAGCCAAACACATAGAAATAAAACATCATTTTATTAGAGACTATGTTCAGAAAGGGATAGTAACGCTGAAGTTCATTGATACAGAACATCAATGGGCAGATATCTTTACTAAGCCTCTAGCTGAAGATAGATTTCTTTTTATCTTAGAAAATCTGAACATTAAAAATTGTCCTGAGTAAAATTTGGCTCTGAACATGTAAAATGAGACTCTGATAAAAACAAATACACTTCTGCCTCTGACTCTGATACTTCTACCAAGTTAAGAAGATATCTGAGTTAGAAATCTTCAGAAATCCTTTGGTATTCCTGAAGATCAGATACATCAACACGTGGGGAACATGCGTCTAACCCTAGAACTTCTAGACAGCTGTCAAAAGAAATCAAAGGTCAGAACGCTTGAAATCTCCTCGAGCAGTGTGCTTACTGTTGGGATTAGACATTCATTTATTAGCTATAATCATTTTTCCCCCCTAGCGTGCAAATCTTGTGTTCTGTTCCAACGCAATTAAATGTGTCGTTTTGCATGTGTTTTTACCCTTAGGTATATAAACACTTTTCTCACATTTCACACACTTATCACTCTCACTCACTCTTAAACCCTAAACCCTCTCTCGAAGTTTTCTCTGCAACTCCTTCAGTTCTTCATCTTCTTCATCAATTTTCTTCATGAATCCTCAAGAGCAAGCAGTTTTTAACTTCTCCCAACAAATGGAAGCCGCTTCTAATCCCCAAACCTCAAACACTCAAACACCCATGGTTGTAGACGTTACCACAACCCCAGTCTACAAAGAACCTCACATTTTGGAACGCGAACAACACATAAACCTTTCAACTCCCTTTGAAGGTTTAGATGTACTGTGTGAATCACTGGTGGATTTTGAGAATTTAAGAAGAAATGGTGTTGATCTTACTGAAGATCTTCACAAGCAAGGTTGGGAAACCTACTTCAACAGATTGTATGGTCCAATCTATCCTCTTCTGGTGAAAGAATTCTGGAGATGTGCAGATGCTGATGACCAGTTCATTGTCTCGTTTGTTCTGGGTGTGAAGATTGTCATCACTGAAGCATCAATTGCTTCCTTGCTAAACATGGAGAAAGCTGGAGGTAAAAGGATTTACAACATTCCTCCAAGGTCCAAGCGCATCACAGAAGTCATTAACCCTACAATCTTCAAAGCAAATGTTGAAGGAAACCCATCTAAGAACAAGGAGCTTCATCAGAACCTCCGAGTTTGGCTGAAGATTATTCTGGGAACAATCCATCATCGTCCAGCCTCCAACTCTTCAGATTACATAAATGCTGACCAGAAATGCATCCTCTACTGTATTCAGAAGGGTATTCCAATCAACCTCCCTGTTCTCCTCTTCAGATATCTGAGGGATTCAGTCAGAGAAACGAGGAATAACATGAAGCCCAGATCCTACATTCCTCTGGGTAGATTGCTCTCTGACATCTTCATTGAGCATGGGCTGGTAGATGCTCTGGAGAAGACCAGATGTATGGATGATCTGGCAATTGATGTGGGAAAGCCTCTGAATGCCAAAAATCTGAGGAGTATGGGAATCATCAAAGACATCAGAGTCAAGCCCACTATGGAAGTAACCTGGGAAGCTCTGAAGGATCAGAGGAAGATGCCTCATGGCCTTGAAAGGTTCTTCAAGAATGAACCCAGAGATGCCATTGCTATCTACCTTCAGGATCGTCTGGATGAAGGCATTGATATCTCTGATTTCCGCCTTGAAGACTGTCTGGACTCTGTAGAAGATCTGGTCAGATACAAAAGAGGTCTTTCTGAGAAGAAGATAGCTGAGGAAGCAAGGAAGGCAAAGAAAGCCAGACTTGGAGAAACCTCTGGCACCAAAGCTTCAGCACCTCTGAATGTCTCTTCTGGTAAGTCTATTCCTCCTGTCTCTTCTGAATCTATAATGGCTTCCTCTAACCCTCTCTCCTCTCAACCAATATATACCACCTCTGAAATACCACCCTCAATCACCAGAACCTCTCAACCTCCACCTGTTCTAAAAATTGCTCGTAATTTCACAACAACCTCTGACCCTAATCAACTATATCACCACAGCTCTTCATCATCCTCTGAATATGAATCACCCCCTTACCTTTCCCCTTCTTCTGACCAAGAGTTATCTGATCATGAGTCCTCTGATCAAGAACACTCTGACCCAAACTCCCCAACAATAGCTGAAATCTATGCTAAAAATTTCGCCCCACAAACTCAAACACAAACTGAAGTAACCTCACCCCTCCGAACTTCTATTCCACAACAAACAACAACCATCTCCTCTGAAAACCAAACTTCACTTCCACCACAACAAACAACAACCTTACCCTCTGAAACTCAACCATCTGATCCCTTCACCTCTAATATCACTCCACCAATTATTCCCGCTGTACCTGGACCAGACTCTGACCCTTTAGACCTAAATCCACTATATGCTTCATCCCCTAGTCTTCAACCAGACGCAGATTCTGAACTTCAAGCAGAATCTGAACCTCAACAAACTGAACCTCAACAATCTGAACCTCAACAAACTGAACCTCAACAATCTGAACCTCAACAAACTGAACCTCAACAATCTGAACCTCAACAAACTGAACCTCAACCTCTAAATCTCAGCCCTCAAAACTCTCCACCTCATTCACCTGAACCTGAACCTGAACTTACCATACCTACCCTTGAGGAGGCCATTATACAGGTTGCAGAAGCCTCAGTCCAGAAGATCAAGTCTCTGGCTAAAAACTCTGAAGTAAGTGATGATCCTAAATCTGTTAGGACACACTGGAACAGAGTCATTAGTTGGATGACCTCTGAGTCTTATAGGCTGAAGAGTATCTCTGAACAAGTCAGAAATGGCTACATCAGAGACTCTGAGGAAAGACTCCAAGAGAGACTGGCTAGAGAAGCTGAGGCCAGAAGGTTAGAGGAAGAGAGACTGGCTAGAGAAGCTGAGGCCAAGAGATTAGAGGAAGAAAGGTTGGCTAGGGAAGCTGAAGAAGAAGCAAAGAGGTTGGAAGAAGAACGCCTGGCAAAGGAAGCAAAACTTCTAAGGATTCAGGAAGCTGAAGCCAAGGCTAAGGCAGATGCAGAAGCCCAAGCTGCAGCTGAAGCTGAAGCTCAGCAAGCTCTGATTCAGGGGGAGTCTTCCTCTGCGATCCCTCTGATTCTTAACACTCTGAAGGAGATCAAGCAAGATCAGCAAGAGATCAAGAAAGATCAGAATGAGCTTCGTGCCAGGATGGACAAGCAAGATGCTCTGAACGAAAACATCCAGAACATGTTTGCCATGTTGCTTCAGAGACTTCCTCAACCTCCAAACCCTTAGGCACTTAGGATTTATTTTTTTGTTTGTTTGCCTAAGTGTTTTTGCTTCTGTCTTTCTTTTTAGCTCTGATATTTTGTTGAATCTGATGTTTTGACTGTTGTTTGCCTTTGTGCTTTTCAATGAAGTGTTTTTCTCTTTATTATTCTTTTCATTTTTTTTATGCCTTTTTGATTATGCCAAAAAGGGGGAGAAATTATTAAATAGCTCTGATGAAAATTATGTCTAAAACCTTAAGCATTCTGAAACAATTATAGAAATAGTTCTGATATAAATAGCTCTGATTAATAATAGCTCTGATTAAATAACTCTAACATTAAAATTAAGAAATTGCAGAAAGTTTTTTAGAAATCTTATTGCTTGGAAAGCTCTGGTAAGAACTTCTGAACTCCCTAGTACTAACTCAGGGGGAGCTTTTGTCTATCTGATCTAATATTTTTCATGTTTCATCTGATAATTTTATTTGTTTTGTCATCATCAAAAAGGGGGAGATTGTAAGAACAAAAAGTGTTCTACAACAGACTCCATGATTTTGATGATAACAAAGGATGAAACCAAAAATGGCACCCTAACGAAAAGTTTCTAAGTGTGCAGGGTTCTAAAGAAAGAAGAAATAAATCTGATGATGTCATCAGATGCAAAACAAGATCAGATGCAAAATCTCAAGTATCAGAAGCATCTAAAGTGGAATCTCGTTTCAAGAAGCTCTGACTCTGGACAAAACTACAAAGTATCAGAAGCATCTGAACATGAAGTAAAGTCTAGAAGCTCTGACTCTAAACAAATGCCTTCTGTAAATTCTGAAGTTATCAGCGCCATCTGAACTTTCAAGAGATAACATCAGAAGCCAGTTTCTCCAGATACACAAAGACTCTAATCAGAATTGTTAATCATGATGAAGTAACGTTTAAGCCAAGTTAAAGTTCTGCAAATGGATTTCCTCAATTAGAAAGAGACGTTAATCTCCACTTCCAAGAGAGAAGATACTAATTGTGGTAAGTAGTCACTTCTAAAAGAAAAAGTCTACTGCAGAAGCTATTAATGGAATGGCGTAACTACATCTCAATATCCAACAGATTCAACGCTACTTCAACTCTACTTCAACTCCTATAAATAAGAGAAGAAATCTCGTTCAGTAAACAAGAAATCACTAGCCAAAACTATACTGAAATCATATCACGCTCAAGAAAAACATCTTTGTTCTTCAAAGATTTTCACTAAGCTTTTGCTTATCAAGTGAAAAATTTGTTCTTAAGTTTGTAATATTTGCTTTCTTAGAAGCACTCTAGATTACACATCTTGTATCTAATTTTTATTTGATTTCCTCAAGTGACTCTTTGTAGTCTGTAGACTTGAGAGGACTAAGAGATTTTCTTCTCTCTTAGGGGTTGTTTGTAATCTTTCAAGATTAGTGGATTAAGTCCTTGTTGAAGGCGAAATCACCTTGGCCGGGTGGACTGGAGTAGCTTTGTGTTATAAGCGAACCAGTATAAAATCATTGTGTGATTTCATTTTGCAAAAGCGCTTATTTTTCAAACAATTCAAACCCCCCTTTCTTGTTTTTCTCACCTTCAATGTGCACCCGCATATAGTCTTTCCAATAACTATAATTTTCACCATTGAAAACGGGAGCTCTATTATAAGCCCCTTTACGTTCGTTAGCCATTTTCTATCAAAGTTATATTTTGAAGCACGGAGTGAACCGAAGCTCCTAATACCACTTGTTAGACTATGGCACGGATCTAGAAGGGGGGGGGGGGGTTGAATAGATCCCAATTAAAAACTTGAGTCGGCGCTACCAATTAAAAATTGGTTTTGAAAAATTGTTTTAAGTGCGGAAGCGGCCGAGGAAAATTTTAGTCTAAAACGAACCGTTATTGGAAAACCGGATATGCGTTAAGCTAATGGATTGGAGATAAAATGAAATACAAATCACTACACCAATTGCACAATCAATGATATGTTTCACTTACTAGCAAGCCTAGTTCCAATGATCCAAAATACCAAATTAAACTAGATGCAAACTTAAGACAACTTTGGCTTATGCAAATTAACAAACACTTGGTGTGCATAAACACTCCAAGTGATATTTGAGTTGAGTAAGTAATTCAAATTGACCTAGTACAATATACTATTGTACTTTGTATTCAAACAACAGTTTTAATCTCTTACTCAACTTATATCAATGTTTGGTAAAATTGCTTAAACTAAAATCACTTAATTTTTAAGCTGAAAAACACTTATGCAGAAAATCAAAGAAGACAGAGATTTGATGAGACAGTTCCCCCGCCGTCCTCGCTTCGGGGTACGTCTTCCCTCAATTCTAAACTTAGAATTGAGATGATATAATTAGATATCACCTGTGAAATTTAACCGTTTATACAAGGATTGCAAAGCAAGTAAACAACAGAACTCCCAATGTGTTGAATGATGCTTCCTATCCTTGCTCCTTGATTCAAGATGAATCAAGACCTTCGATCGTTGTTGCTAGACCTCCGATTCCAGCCCCTTTGTTTAAGAATCTTCCGTTCTTCAAACCCTCGGCCCGGCTGATCTCAAACACAACGAATCGAACCTGAATCCTTCCCTTCAATATCACCGAATCCGCTACTAGACTGATGAAGACTTCCTCTTCTCAATCACCTTCGCTCAGCTGAATATTGATGAAGCAATTCATCCAAAAACCTCCAAACACAAACCGGTATTGGAGGACAAAACCCTAACGGTTTTATTCAAGAAAGAACCTGCCACAAGCTTCAACCCGAACCGGATTCTCCGATCACAGCTTCGAACCTTATCACCTTTAATCGATCACGAACCACATCAAAAATGATTGTGTGTAGTTGATGTGTTGTGAAATGTTGAAGATGAAGATGATGAATCTTGGACACCTTTTTCACTCTTTCTTGTTTCCTTGAACACTTGAATTCAAATTTGCAAATGTTAGTTGATAAAAGTGTTTTGACTTCTATTTATAGTAACTAGCAAACCAACCAAAAATAACAGCTTTTCAAACAGTGAAAAGTACTCAAAAAACTGAGTTTACGCACGAGCGGTCGACCATAGGTCGGCGTGCGCTGACCCGTGGGAAATGTGCCGACCCCTATGGTCGACACAAGGTTTCATGCGCTGACCCGTGGATAGCATCACTATGCCATGCGCCGATCTGTGGTCGACTCAAGGGTTTTATGCGCTAACCCGTGAGCTATGCGCCGACCCTTATGGTCGACTCAAGCAAGCATGTGCTGACCAATCTCCAATTTGTCTGAGTTATGTGCTGACCCGTGAGCTGTGCGCCGACCCTTATGGTCGACTCAAAGTCTTCAAATCTGCAAAAAAAATTGTTTTGTGAGTTTCATGCATTTCGTCATGATCCCACTTTGTCCACATATGTTTTTAAGAATTATAACAGATTTAGATAAGCAGGAAAGGATATGATAGGTAATGTGTTGCATTTGTTTGTAGACGTGCATGGTGGTCATTTGTCATCATCGAAACTTGCGATCATATGTTGTCTGACTCTTTGCCTTTACACACTTTCCCTCTCGTAAAATCATTTTCCAAAAGGAAGTTACTTAGTCTTTCATACCAAGCTCTAAGAGCTTGTTTCAGATCATATAACAACTTTTTCAATTTGAAAATAAAGTCTGGATTTTGAGAACTTTCAAAACCATAGGGTTGGTGCACATACACTTCTTCAAAAATGTACCCATTTAAGAATTCACTCTTAACATCTATCTGATACAAAATGATGTTATGATTTACTGCAAATGAAACTAAAAGACAAATAGACTCTAACCTGGCAATTGGTGCAAAGGTTTTTGTGCAGTTTATACCTTCTTATTAACTATAATCTTATGCAACCAGTCGAGCCTTATTTCTGAAGACTTCTCCTTTCTCATTGAGCTTGTTTCTGAATACCATCTGGTTCCAATGACATGGAAACCTTTTGGTTTTTGAACAAGATCCTAGACATCGTTTCTGGTGAATTGATTCAATTCCTCTTGCATAGCCAAAATCCATTCATTATCCAGAAGAGATTCATCAATAGATATGGGCTCTATCAGAGATACCAAACCCATAAGAGTTTCTTCAGAAGGTTTGAATGATGATCAAGTTCTGACTGATGCGTCTTTATCTCCCAGAATCAATTCTTCGGAATGAGAAGTTCTTGGTATAATCTTCTTCTGATGAGTTGGACAAATGACAACTTTTGGTTGAGTCGCTTCTGAGTCTTTTTCTTCAGTGTCCTTAGCTTTTCCTTTTGAGTCTTTTTCTCCAAAACCGTTATCCTTGGATTCTGAAAGATTGATCTTCATATCTGCAAATTTCTCAACTAGCTTTGACTTTTCAGGGTCAAGCTTATCATTAAATCTAACATGAATTGATTCATCGACAATTCGTGTCTCAGTGTTAAAGACTTTGTAGCCTTTAGAGCGTTCAAAGTATCTTAACAATAAGCACTTTTGTACCTTAGAATCAAACTTGCCAAGATTCTCTTTAGTGTTCAACATAAAACAATCACAGCCAAAAGTACGGAAATAGGAAATGTTGGGTTTTCTGCTCTTCCATAATTCATAAGGAGTCTTACCCAGAATATCTTTAATAGAAATCCTGTTCTGAATATAACAAGTTATGTTAACTGACTCTGCCCAGAAATGCTTAGCCATGTCAGTTTCTTGGATTATGGTGCGGGTCATTTCTTGCAAAGTCCTATTAATCCTTTCTACAACCCCATTTTGTTGTGGAGTTCTAGGACATGATAATTTATGGGAAATGCCATTTGCATTAAAAAGATTTTTAAAATGCTTATTTTCAAATTCGCCACCATGATCACTTCTGACTCTGACTATTTTGCCATTCATTTATATTTGCACTTGTGAGCAGAAGGTAGAGAGCATAAAATGTGACACATCCTTGTGTTTCAAGAACTTTACCCATGTTCAACGATTTTAGTCATCAACTATTACCAATCCATACTTCTTACCAATGATAGAGGCAGTTTTCATTGGCCCAAACAAAACAATGTGCATAAGTACTAACGATCTAGAGGTAGAAACAACAGTTTTTTATTTGAAAGAAGTTTTAGAAAACATGCCTTTCTGTCATGCTTCACAAAGAGCATCTGAAGAAAACATAAGTTTAGGCAAGCCTATAACTAATCCAAGCTTATGTAGCTGAGAAATCCTTCTCAGGCTAACATGGCCCAAACGTTTATGCCATACCCATTTCTCCTCATTGACAAACATTAAATATTTTACATTTTGATCCTCAAGATCAGAAAGTCTGATTTTATAAATGTTGTTCTTTCTCTTTCTGTTAAAAAGGATTGTTCCATCTTTCTGACTAACATCCTTACATGACTTTTGATTAAAAATGATATCATAACCATTGTCACTAAGTTGACTAATAGACAATAAGTTATGCATTAAACCATCAACTAAAAGGACATTAGTAATTGAAGGAAGTTTAGCATTACCAACATTAGTAATAGAATGATCTTTCCTTTTTGGTTTCCTTAGAAACCAACGAAGCCTCCAAGCTTAAGTTCCAAATCTTGGAACATATGCCTTCTTCCCGTCATGTGTCGTGAGCATCCACAGTCCAGGTACCATGGCTGATGTTTCAACTGAGCTGATAAGGATGTCATTTCAGAATTGGAGTCTGATTCTAATTCTGGCAACACCTTATCTTCTGGTTTTTCAAAACCTTATGGATCAGTTGTAGTTACCATTAGTGCAATATTGGCTTGTTCCTCATCAAAATCTTCTTCTTCTGATTCTGAGTCGTCCCATGTAGCCATTATCCCCTTCTTGCCTTTAGAGAGTTTTTCTTGGGCTTTTTGTCATTCTTCATCTTAGGACACTCATTATTATAGTGACATGGCTCCTTGCACTCGTAGCAGATAACCTCTTTACCATAACCTTGCTTCTTTGGTCCAGAAGAAGAATTAGAACGACCAACAGTCCTCCTAGATCCTCCGAACTTCCCTTGTCCATTCTGCATGTGCCTCCAGAGTCTATTGACCTTCTTGGAAATCAAAGACAACACATCATCATATTCTGAGTCTTCATCAGAATCTTCTGATTCTTCCTCATATTGATAAGCCCTTGTCTTATCTGGCTTGGAGTTCAAAGCAACACATTTACCTCGCTTCTGAGGTCCATCTTCTTCAACTTCTATCTCATGGCTTCTCAAATAACTAATAAGTTCTTCAAGACTAACGTTGTTCAAGTCTTTAGCCAACTTCAAGGAAGTTACCATACGTCTACATTTTTTGGGAGACTTCTGATGATTTTCTTGACATGATCAATTGTAGAATATCATTTGTCCAGAACCTTGAGTCCTGCAACAAGCATCTGAAATCTTGAGAACATAGTCTCAACGATTTCATCATCTTCCATTTTGAATGCTTCATATTTCTGGATTAAGGCCAAAGCATTTGTTTCCTTGACTTGAGCATTTCCTTCATGAGTCATCCTCAAGGAATCAAAAATGGACTTAGCAGAATCTCTGTTAGTTATCTTCTCATACTCAGTATAAGAGATAACATTAAGCAATATCGTTCTAGCCTTATGATGATTTTTGAAATCCTTCTTTTGTTGATTTGTCATGGAACTTCTTGTTATATTGTTTCCTTCAACATTAAATAGGTAAATGTAGCCATCGACTATAAGATCCCTGATCGAAAAAATAGCAAGTGTATTATTTTGCGTATTATAGTAATAACGGGTAAATTCCCTGAATGTCGATCTCATGGATTGCACGTTAATATCGAGTTCAAATTATCATTCAATTAAATAAAAAGTATGGTTTGGGTTTTTAGATTCAAAATTATAAAAATAAAGGTAAAGGCAAATAAGGATGAAAATAAGGGTTTGCAAGGTAAGAGGAACAATGTCAGGGAAGGTGTATGATTTATCCCTGTAACAACTCTAAGTCACTATTGCATCAACAAATATCAATTAGTACCAGTTCTCAAGGGTATTTTCTCCCAAGTCCTTGGTGAGAAAACCTTTAATCAATCTATCATAATTTCTATGTCCATAGGAAATTAAGGTGAAGTTAAGCTTTATTATATCAAGAACACTCTGGTTCATACAGGGTATCCCTAGTCCTAGGTGATATCTACTGCAGAGTAACCTTATGAAAACCTTATCAATGGCGGTCCAACCTAATTGATAACCATAAAAAAATCTCGATTGGTCCGAAAGAGAAAGCATTAAACACATCAAAAGGTTACCGTAAGAATAATATTATAAATGCAAAAGTATACTCAAATTCGTTACAATTCTAAATTAGGGACACCCCCTTGGCATTGGGGGGTTTATCTACTCATATTGTTCAAAACAAATGCAAGATAAAAATTATACATTACAAGTATTTGGATGACTTCGATCTTCAATCGCTTCCACTCATGAAAACCTTCAGCTCTCCGAACTCCTCGCTCTCTGTAATACTTGATTGCTTGACAATACTGTGTTTTGCCTTGTTCCAAGATGATATTTTCTTTGGTAGAAGGTTCTCTTATATAGTGAAAATTCCAAGCAACAGATGGACATATCAAAAAATCTCTCTGCAAGCCCGATAATCAAAAGCCCGATGAAAAGGAAAAATTTTGGGCTTTGGCTGACACGGGTGGCCGCGTCAGCTCACTACTTCACATGACACGCCCATGGGGGCTTGACACGGTATGGGATAAGGCCTGACACGGGTCGTGTCAGACTACTGTTTTTTGCTTCATTCTCCTTCTGCCTGACATGGCCTATGTCAGGTGATACGGGTGGCCGTGTCAGGCCTCATATACCGGGATTTTCCATTCCTTTGCTTGCCAGAATTCCACATTGTCTCGCTCCGAGTTCCTCGGTTCTTCCAGTTGGACCTGTTGGGCAAAAACATAGACATTCTATGCATAAAATCACGAAAATATAAAATAAAACTGACAATTAATAAAATTGCTTAAATTCCTTACGAGAATAAAAATTAACTTTAAAGGTACCATAATGCGTACATAGTTGTAGCACCTCAAATTTGCACCTATCATTGTACATATCATTTCATATTAGGGCATAGCATATCATGATACATTTGCATTGTTCCTCAGTCGCCTCAAGAGCAAGCAAGCAAGAATTAGGTCAAACTGATCAGGAGGTCAGTCCATCATTCAAGCCAAGGTGTTTCTCAAGGAATCAAGGTCTTAGGGTTTGACCAACAAGTTCACATATCTTGGAGGTCTATTTGAAGTGTTCAAGTCAAGGGTTGAGGGCTCAGATGTCATCAGTCAATGCACAGGCAGGCACAAAACCCTAGATAGTCAACAGTCAATCAAAGCAGTGGATGGTGGCCATTCTTGTGGAATTTGGGCACCATGGTCATCAATCAAGAGTTCATATGTCTTGTTACATCATTTGAAGTCAAAGTCTCAAGGAACTAGGGTTTGGAATTCATCAGAAGTGCACAGTCAAGTCCAAAACCCTAGAAAGTCAAAGTTGGTCAACTGTGGTTGATTCTTTGGATTTGATGGATGGAATTGGTTTGAGGGAGTTTATTCATGTCCTAATAGGCCTCATGTGTCATGGCAATCCACATCATGGAAGAATTTGAAGCAAATCAGAAATTTCCCAAAATAGCAACTGGACCTGTAATTTCAACTGCCAAAAATGGAAACTTCTTGATCTTAAACTTACATCATGATACAAGCTCCAAATGAATTTTTGCCCAACATGAAAGTTGAAGATCTTGTTCTCCCATTTTCAAAAAGTCCAAGAACTCTCAAATCCCATGTATGGTTGTCAAGATATGATCCAATCATTTTCATCAATTTGTGAACTTCAAAGGGCCATATCTCCCAAACCATAAGGCCAAATTTGGTGGGGTTTTTTCCTACAAACCACATTTTTCATCCTCTTTCCAAAAATATAAATTTCATGACCTAAAACCTTGCCAATCAAAATGGCATTTTTGGACCTTTTTCATTAAAATTCAAAGTTTGACCAAACTTTGACTTTTTGCTTCTTTAACTTTTTCTTGACTTGGCCAATTGGGAATTGTTTTAGACCATATTTGAGACATGTTCCAAGTTTGAATTCATGGTCATACCACCATTGTACCACATTTTGGACCAAAAGTGCATAATTAGGCAAATGGTGCAAATAGCTATACAAATGCAAGGCAAGTACAGCATTCTAGTACAGAATAGAACAGCCTTTGCAAATGTCTGCTAGCAGCCTATGCCCAGCCCACTCGACCACAAACATACCCCCATTTTCCATTTTTGTCCAAAATTAGCAAGTTGGCAATTACACTCATTCAAGCAAAACAAGTTTAGTACTTCCTAAACCAATGCTAAACAGGTCATATAAAGAGGATTTTCTGCAGAAACCAACCCTAGTTTTTGCAGCCTCCACACAGAAAAATTGAGATACTCTCCTTCTTGCATTTGGCACGGTTGGGATTTTCTGTTCAAACCATCAAAGCACACGAGTCCCTCTTGTTTCCTTCATTATCTAGACAACATCTTGAGCACATTCTCATCATCATTTCTCAACTGAAACACTTTCCCTAGCTCTGCATCTTCAAGAACATTGTTAATGGCAGATATCGAGTTGGACCAGGCTATGTGTTCCTGAGCTAATTTTCTGCAAGCATTCAACCTTTGGAAGCTGTGTGACTACCTGTTTCGAGCTATATCCATCAACCCACCACTGTTCCATCAACTTGCTTCAAAAACAAGTAAGTTTTCCATTACCTCCATTCTCCAATCCATGCCATGTGTTATGTAGGTCCTTGTATGCTAGTTTCCATGCATTTTATTTCATTCAAAGTGGTGCTCTCATGATGGAGAAATTTGAACTTTCATTCTCATACACAGTTAGGTTTTCCATCGATTTGGCTTGTATAGGGTGATTTAAGGAAAAGGGATAGCACATTCGTGTTGTAGGTTGCATATTGATTCTATTGATGTGCTTGTTTGGTCATGCTGTTTGTTTTGAAAATTCGAGCTGCATAGTGATGATGAAAGCCCTGCTACTGTTTTGAAACCCTACTTTGCCCAGTATATGCACTCATGATTATGCTTGGATTGTTGTTAGTTGGTGTACATGCTAGTAATGTTTCATAGGTCAGGATTATTGAGGATTCTGTTTATATTTTGGTTGTTCACAATTGTTGGTTGATGTTAATGATGAACCTTGCTGTTACAAACCCTAGAGCTTGCCAGAATTTCTGCATGAATGTGTATGGTTGGTTGTTGTTGGGATGTGCATGAACATTGTTGTGTTATTGCCCTGCTGTTCACTATGTTGGAGTGTTGATTGCATGAAGCTACATGATGAAATATTGCTGTATCTATTAAACCCTAGTTTAATTCCATTTTGTTTTCCCTCAGAATCATGCCTGCTGTTGTTTGTACTTGCATGAACTTGTTGCTATTGCTATGCTAACAGCCATGCTATAGATTGATGATGATTTTGATGAACATGAATTTCAAACCCTGCTGCTGTTAAACTACTTGCCCTGCCCAGAATTTTGATTGAATGTTGTATTGGTGTGCTGCTGTTTAGATGTGCATGAGCATACTGTTTCATTGCCATGTTTGCTTGCCATGAAGTTTGTATTTTGTTTAAATGATGAGGAACATGGATGATGGATATGAAGATGCTGTTACTACCCTGCTGTTATTTTGAATCTTATAATATCTGTCCTAAAAATCCATGAGATCATGAATGCTGTTGATTGCTTGATGAGTAAACATTGACAAATGCTATGCTGTTTGTGTATTTACTGTTTGATTCTGTTTAGATGTGGGCTGAATTTGTTTGAAGTTTACCATGAACCATGCTAGTTAAATCCTGCTACTGTTATGCTTGAATCATGAGTATGCCTAGAATTTTCTCGTGATCCATGTCTTGTTTTGTTGTTGGTTGGTGCTACACATGAAAACCTTGCTGCAGTATTTGAAACTCTTTGAACATTTGTCATGAGATCCATGTGAAGCATTGTTGCATACTGTTGGTTGCTTGCTATGTGAATATTACCATGGCCATAATTAGTTGTTTCTGTTGGATTTCAATTGATAAATTGATGCTGCAAGTGCCCTACTGCTGTTTCAAACCTGTCATTTCCAGAACTTCCCTTTGATATGCTTGTTTTGGTTGTTGGTCGATATTGCTTAATGATGACAATGTTACCTTACCATGTGGGATGCTGTTTGTTTGTTGAATGAACATTACCATTGCCATGTTAGTTGTTGGTTTGCTGGAATTCCAACTGATAATGATTGATGAACACATGAAACCATTGCTACTACTACCATGCTGTGTTGGTTGAATGAGGAATATTGATGTTCAATACCATGTTTGCTTGATGTCTACGTATGATGAGCACATGATGATGGTAATGAATGCTGTTGTTGCTTGAGCCTGCCATGCCTAGATTTCTCCCTTGATTAATGCTTGTTTTACTGTTGGCTGATGCTGTTTAATAATGCTGTTACACTGTTGATTTTGTTTGGATGTTGATGAGCCATGCTGTTACCATGCTGTTGAGATATCAATTGATGATTGCATGATGATGATGCTTTGTGCCATGTTTGTTTGTATGCTATTGAATTTCGTGATTGATGATGAATGCATTGCCCTGCTGTTGTTATTGGTATTTGCATGATAATTTGTACTGTCATGCTTGAATCATGAATTGCCCTGTTTGTTTATGCTTATTCTCTGCCCAGATTTTGCTCGATTAAGTGTTGTTTTGGTTGTCGGTTAAATGGTTGTTCATAGGCTGTATTTGATCATTGATGTTTGGTTGTGTTTTGTTGGTTAACTTCTGGTCGAATTGCATGATAAGTTTAGAATGATGAATGAATGTTGCTGCATTTCCAAGCCCTAGGTTTCTTTTTAAAATCCAGAAAACTCACATGCTATTGGATGTTGTTTTTCGTTTTACTGTTTCATTGGAAATGAACCAACCAAAACATTTCCCGTGGCCTTCCCAAACGCAGCGTTTGGTTTAATGAATGCCAAAATTACAAGAGTGCCATTCAGTTGACTTGTTGACCATCCATGCCATGTCTTTTGTTCATACTTCATTCCAATTATTTCCTCAACTTCATAAATTAATTTCTCATTCAAATTAAATCCAAAAATTATGATTCTTTTTCCACAATGTCCATGATTGAGTCTAGTTTATAATTATGATTTTTAATCATTTTTTCATTGACTGGATTTTTATTGACAATTGTTTTCCCAATATGTGTGCATAAATGATACATCTTACCATTTCAATTGTGAAATACTCATGTTATGTCCAATGACTTTGAATTTTTTTGTGATGAAACTAGACATGTTCACCTTCATTTTGGTATAAAGTTTGTGGATTTCCCATTTGTGGTTCGCTGGTTATGATTTTTTGAAGTCATGTGTTACAATTGTTGCTATACCATGATCATACATTTTCCATATTTTTGTTCACATGCTTCCTTGCATCCAAATGCCCCCAAATTTTGCATGAATGATCCCTTGTCTGTCTAATTGATGTATGAATTTTCTTGGAATTAATCTTGCTGTTTTCCATTTGATTGAGAATTTTCTTCCATACTTGGTCATTTGTTGACTTTTTGTGCTATGCCTTGCCAAATCTTTTGTGAAATTCTCAAATCTTATCACATGACCATGAAATTTCATATGTGATAACTAGACATCTCAAGCTTTGCATTGGTGTTAATCTCATTCATTTCTCTTCTGTTTTCAAATTGATATGATTTTTTGAAGTTGACCTATGCTTGTTGACTTCCACCATGCTTACTTGAATTTAGTTTGACTTCATGATTTTACTTGCCTGCCTTCCTCTCATCCAAATGCCATGAAATTTTACATGTATACCATGTTAGATGTTAGGATTGAGTGTGATTTATTTCATGATTTTTGAGATTGCTTAGGTTGACTTTTGATGCAAGTCATTCTGTTGACTTTTGCATGCTTTCCTTTGCCATGTTTTGACTTCAAATATCCATGAAATGACAATGATGCATGATTTGAATGTGGGCCCAATTGTGTTTGCTTTCTAATTGATTGACTTTGACTTTGAGTTGACTTTTCTTTGCTGCCTTGACTTTTTCTTTCATGTTTGACCCTAGGCTAGTCCTAGTGGCCCTTTGGACTTATGTTGAGTTCATCTGTTTCAGGTTGAGCATAGTGCTTCCAAGACCATACCAATTTGATTGATGTTTGTGCTAACCTTTGTTTTGTAGGTGACTCATGTAACTTGAGTCTTGCTTTGCACAGTTGACCTTCTGTGGTTGACTGTTTATCCATTTCCTTTGCTTTTAACTGTTTAATTGCATACTGATTTGTTGGTTTTTCTCAGGTACCCTTTAGTTGCTTTAGTTGCTTGCTTTGCTTTTTAGCAATTGCTTTGAGGTATAAATCATTTCTTCTTCATGTAGTCTGGAGACCCGGTCTGTTATTTGACCGGGCAAACTGTCTGAAGTCCTCCTTAAGAGGCAATGCCTGTGTATGTTTACTTTGTCCCTGTACAGAGTCAAAGACCTCCTAAGTGAAGAGGCAATTGGTGGAAGGTAGGGATATGCAATCTATCCCCCACTATTCAGTGTGTCTTCTGTCTTGCTCACACTACTGTGTTGGTGCACTTCAGATAAAAACCCAAGATCTTGTGCAATTGCACAGTTGAGTCAGTTTTAAATGTGTAGAAGGGTTCCCACTTTCTGAACCCACGCATTCTTGTCAAATGCTCTCCCTGATCAGGGATAGAAGCAATGAGGCACACCCCTCATCTCCTTTCATCTGCTTCACCTTAGCCTCTCAATGGCAAGGTTAAGAGCAACACTTACCCCATTCCAGTTGGCCCTAGTGCCTAACCTTTGATGTTTGAGCCCCTTTGTTGGTGTGTTTATTCTTATGCTGTATGTGTTTGTGATTGCCTTGTTTGCTTCCTTAGGCTTTAGTTTGTGCTTGCCCTTGTGCAATAGCTTTGTGCTTGACTTGCTTCCTGTGCAAGTCAAGTCTGTGTGGCTTAACCCTTGTGTGAGCCATGTTTAGAGCCTGTTTGGCCGAACTACGGCAACTCTGATTCTCACGTTCAGGTGAGATACGTAGGCACGAGACGCGATGTCTTGCCGAGTTTGACTAACCACTAACATCTAATTCTTTTCTCTCACCCCTGTTGTGATTGAGATCCCCCTTTCTCTTGCCCTAGTTGCAATCGAGACCCTTGCTTCCTGTGCAAGTCCTGTCTAGGATAGGTTGGCCCTTGCGCCATTTAGCTAGAAACCTTAACTTAGGGTTGACTTTTGCATGACAACATCTAGGCTCGAGTCGTAGTCTCCCTAGTGTTGTGTCTCCCTCTGTTATCTGGTTAGGCTAGATCCTTGTCCCTGCGTAGGGGAACTACATCGCCCTGATCTTCACACCAGATGAAGTATGTAGGCAGGAGCTTGAGCTGATCTCTCCGGGCGCCCTTTCTTTCTTTTGTGTTGTTTGACAGTTATAGGCTGAGTCCCAGACTCCCTATCTATCTGTTGTGTTGTTTAGGTTCGGATGCTGACATAAGTCCAGTGATTGGCAGTCGGGCTCCACGTTTGCCTTTGTCTGTTTGTTTGCGTGCGTGTCAGCCGAGCTACGAATGCTCTGATTCTTCTCTCGTCCGAGAAGATACGTATGCATAGGATGCGACATCCTAGCGAGCATGTGTCGTTTCCCCAGTCCGAACTACTTGGACTCTGATGTCTATGCTTGATAGACTAAGTAGGCCCAGGATGCGACGTCCTGCCGAGTTCAGTTTCAGTCAGTTTCTTTTGTCTCTTTTCAGCCAGTGTGTGTGAGTTTTGAGCAGTGTTTAGCAACCATTTTTTCTTTCCTTTTGTGCGTGGATCCCGTAGAGTACTACGGATGCGTAGGGTGCCTAACACCTTCCCTTCGCATAACCGACTCCCGAACCCATCCTCTTTGGTCGCGAGACCATGTTCTTTCCTAGGTTTACTCTGAGCGTTTCCTTTCCCTCTTTTGGGATAAATAACGCACGGTGGCGGCTCTGTTGTTTCTTTCTTTTCCCGCCGGTTTTTTCGCGCGATGCGACAGCTGGCGACTCTGCTGGGGATGCAGAGAAGTTGACCTATGCTGGTCCGTCTTCCCTAAGCGAGTCTCTCCTAGCGCTCTCTAGGTTAGGGTCTTGGTTGCTTTTTGCTGTGTTTATTTATTGCATTCATTTTTTACTGTTTGCATTCATTGTCTATTGTTTGCATTTATGTTTGTAATTATGTTTGCATTCATTCATATTCATCTGCTGGTTGCCTGTTTGTTGGGATGGGATATGTTGTGAGAAATAAGCCCACTACCCAGGCTTGAGTGCACACATAGGTGTTAGAGTGGATAGTCATGAGGCTTGCGTGGCATGTTGCTACGTTAAGTCGTTCATGAGACCCACATTCCAGACGAGGTTTCTGTTGGACATATTTTGTCCTATGGATGTTCCATAACGACAAATATTCCTTTAGAAATCGTCGACTCTGGTGACCAGTTCCCGAGAACCCAGTTGAGGCCTCTCCTCCGAGATGTGATTATGTTAGCTCTGGTGGGCGCATTCTCGCTGCTCAATCCGAGGACCCCGAGACTGGGAACTTGCTATAGGATATCCTGTTGAGGGGAGTCAGCAGAGGTCTTTCGTCCCGTAATAATACTAAACCTTCAGTGGTAAACGTATTATTCTCGACTGAAGGGCTGAAACTGACAAACTTCTGTTCTTAGAACCTACAAGTGAGGGGCGGGCTAAATTCAGGAAACCTTAACTTCCAACCAACCCGGTTTTCTGGAGCATAGTTGTGGTCTTATGTTTTATTCCTCAGTGGGTTTTTCTTCAGACAGTGCAACCCGGCAGATGTTTAAGCAGATCCAGCGGTCCTGGTTCTCATATCATTGCATTGCATCACATCATTTTGCATCCATATCATCTAACACATGTTTATCCATTTCTAGGGGGTTTACATCTTCTTCTTGATTCCGGTCGGGGTTTTCTGGTTCTCCTGAGATGGATATTGGCAGAAAGAGACATGTCGCTTACAAGTTTCCAGTGGTTTGTTTGGAGCCTATTCAACAGCTGATGAAGTCAATGGATCACGATTCTTTAGAAGGATTCCGGAAGGATTATGGTTTGATTCTGAGCTTCGTCACAGTTCTCTCAAAAAATCAACACGATGCTCTCTTTACACTGCTGCAGTTCTATGATCCTCCATTGAGATGTTTCACATTCCCGGGTTATATTTTGGTCCCTACTTTGGAGGAGATTTCCAGTTTCCTCAGAGTTCCTATCAAGTCACAATTGTTGTTCTACAGTTCTGAGCTTCTGCCCGATCTCAGCTTGGTTGCTTCGGCCACATATTTGGGGAAATCGATCTTGAAGGATAATATATGTCAGAAGGGAGGAGTCAGTGGCTTTCATTTGAGTTTCTTGTTGGGAGAGGCAAAGAAGAAGCTTGAAGATGGTGACCAGAGAGGTTTCAATGCTGTGTTGGCTCTCTGTGTGTATGGGATTGTCCTGTTCCCTAATGTTGCAAAATTTGTGGACATAGACGCAATACGCCTTTTTGTGTTGGGAAATCCGGTGCCAACCTTACTCGGAGATTTCTTTCATTCGGTGCATCATAGGAACGAGAATAGAAAAGGAGGATTGGTGAATTGTTGTGCGCCTCTGTTCTACAAGTGGTTCAGTTCACACCTACCCAAATCGGGAGCGTTCATTGATGTCGAGGACTCGTTGAGTTGGTCGAAGAGATTGATGGGGTTGAGAGCTGAAGATATTTCTTGGTGGTCTGATCGGAGTTTGCTTAGGGTAGATGTCATTCACAGTTGTGGAAATTTCCCAAATGTACCGTTGGTGGGAAGAAGAGGAGGAATCAACTATAACCCTTCTCTAGCAGTCAGGCAGTTTGGGTATGCTTTAAGGACTCCGCCTCTGGAAATGGATGTGGAAGAATCTCTGTTTTTCCATTCTGCGCCTGATTTGACTGTATCTCGTAAAGCAGCTGAGGCTTGGCTCAAGATAATCAAGCGAGGAGGAGTCGTACTTGGAAAAGGAGATTGTAGGACTTATCCTCTGTATGAAGAGTGGCTTCAAGGAAGAGTTAAAGAGTTTGGTCTGCCGTTTCCTATGGAAGAACCTTTGTATCCGCCGACTCCTGCACAGTCAACAGTGGTGAGCCGGGAGGAATATGACAGATTGAAAAAAGCCATGGAGAAGCTTCAAATCGAAAACTCGGAGCTAAACGTGAAATTGCAAGACTATATGCATCAATTCCATGAGACAGAATATCAGAAGGCGGAAGCTGTCAGACTGCGAGAGGAAGCGGAGGGAAAATTAGCTGTGGAGGTGGACTTCTTTAGGAAGACGGACAAGGCCTTGGGATCATCTAGTTCTGAATTGAGGCGAGTCAAGCAACAATTAATGGATGCTCAGGGTAAATTAGCCGGGTGGCAAGAACGATGGGATGCATTTTCAACTTCTCGGAAGGCAAAGGAGGAGGAGATGGTGACCGAACTGACTGGTCAGATAGAGAAGTTGAAGACTTTGTTGAAAGAGAAGAACCATGAGCTTCTGTGTGCCCGTTCTACCAATGGGTACATCACCGATCAACTCAATGAGGCTCGGGGACAGATTGAAGAACTTAAAGAGTTAGCAGGTTTGAAGAAATCCAGACTTGCAGAGGTATTCGGAGAGGATGACGAGAGTTACTACAGAGAGCACATCAACAAGATGGATGAAGTCATTTACCAGAGGAATCTGCTTATCCGGCGTTTGATAGAGTCTCCAGATCATCCCGACACGATGGCATTACTGGATGAAGTGAAGAGAAGTCCTCATGGTTTGCACACAGGAGGCTGAGTCCTGTTTATTGCTTTTTACTCATTGCTTTGTTGTTATGTAGTGACGATCCACAGGCTTGTTGTGGAAGTCCTCTTTTGATGTACTATTGGCTAAGACCATTCTTTTTGAATTTATCTGTATGAAGACCTTTTCTCTATTGTATCTTAATCTCTGAATTTTATGTATGGCTCGATTTTCTCGTGAGACTGGAATCAAGGATGTAGAATACTCTCTTGAAATGATAAACATGTCATTGCATTAACATTTCATTTTTGCATCATCTTTGCATAACAGGTATTCTCAGGCCGTCTTCTCACTTTGATTCCTGTGTCCAGACAGGATAGCTGATCAAAGGCCGCACCGCTACTCAACGAGGCTCAACCATCAACGCAATATGGATCAAGTACAAGCCGAGTTGGCAGAGATGAGGGCTAGCATGGCCCAATTCATTCACATGATGCAAGGGGTCGCACAAGGCCAAGAAGAGCTCCGAGCAATGGTCCAGAGGCAAGAAGCTACATTGCCACCGCCCAACCAGCCTCTGCAAGAAGGAAACCCAGTTCCTGAGGTCCCTGCCGCTGCTATTCCCGTCAACAACTACGCTGTGGGTGAAGAGTTGAGGGGTATCCGAGTCGATGGTCAACCGATTGCTCCGGATGTTGTTAGTCCCAGAGTCATCCATGCTCCGGTCCGTAATAGAATTCCGATTGTTGACAGACAAGAGGATTTGTTTACTATGCTCAGTGAAGACGACAATATTTTGGGTAGAAATGATGCGAGAGATCGCAAAGTGGAGGCCCTTGCTGAAAAAATCAGAGCAATGGAATGTCAAAACTCTCTCGGTTTTGACGTTACCAACATGGGATTAGTTGAAGGACTCAGAATCCCGCATAAATTCAAGGCACCGTCATTCGACAAATACAACGGTACCTCTTGCCCTCGCACCCATGTGCAGGCGTACTACAGAAAGATATCCGCATATACAGACGATGAGAAGATGTGGATGTATTTCTTCCAGGATAGTCTATCCGGGGCATCCTTGGATTGGTACATGGAATTGAAGCGGGATTCAATTCGGTGCTGGAGAGACCTGGGTGAGGCCTTCCTCAGGCAGTACAAGCACAATATGGACATGGCTCCAACCCGAACTCAGTTACAAAGCTTGTGTCAGAAGGGTAATGAAAGTTTCAAAGAGTACGCCCAGAGATGGCGCGAACTAGCTGCAAGAGTTCAACCCCCTATGCTGGAAAGGGAGTTGACTGACATGTTCATTAGCACTCTACAAGGTGTCTACATGGACCGGATGGGAAGCTGCCCATTCGGAAGCTTTTCTGACGTCGTTATCTGCGGCGAAAGAACTGAGAGCCTAATCAAAGCTGGGAGGATCCACGATATTGGTTCCTCATCGTCATCCAAGAAACCCTTCTCTGGGGCACCTCGCCGTAGAGAAGGAGAAACCAACGCTGTACAGCACAGAGGGAGTGCTTACAGAGCCAACAACAGGGACCAGTATCGTCCAATCGCTGCAGTGACTATTCCTGCACCTCAACCACGTCCACAACAACAACAAAGAGTTCAACAACAACCACAACAACCGCAACGACCTCAACAACAGCAACAACAGCAGCAACGTCCTTTTCAGCAGAGACAGAGGTTGAATCCTGATAGAAGATTTGATCCTTTGCCTATGTCGTACGCAGAGCTACTACCCGAACTACTCCGGTTAGGGTTTGTAGAGTTGCGTACGATGGCAACTCCTACCGTACTGCCACCCGGTTACGATGCAAATGTAAGATGTGACTTTCACTCAGGGGCACCAGGCCACCATACTGAAAGATGCCGGGCGTTTCAGCACAAAGTTCAGGATCTGATTGATTCCAAGACAATCAACTTCTCTCCGGTTCCAAATGTGGTGAACAATCCTATGCCTCAGCATGGAGGGCATAGGATCAATAACATTGAAGATGGAGAAGCCGAAGATCTGGTTGTGAATGTTGAAGATGTCCAGACTTCCTTACTGATTGTCAAGGGCCGATTGTTGAAGGGGGGTGTTGACCCGGGCTGTAATGAAGATTGTGTGGGCTGTTCAGAGGTTGTCAACGGTTGTGACCAGCTGAAGACTGGTGTTCAGAAGTTAATGGACGAAGGCTGTCTACAGTTTAGCCGTGCTACCAGAGATAATGGGGCAGTGTCTACTGTCACCATTTTTTATAAGCCGGCTGAAGGAAGAGGACGTGGGGCTGTCAGTACGCCCACTACCAGCAATACTCCGGTTACCATTTCTGCTCCGGTAACCATCCGTGCACCAGTTACTATTGTTGCGCCGGGCAGAAGGCAGAATGAAAATAGTAGGGCCGTGCCCTGGAGTTATGACAACGCCTATCGCCGAGATAGGAGGGCTGGTAACCAGACAAGACCAGTTGCTCAAACACCAGTTACGATCAGTGCTCCTGTGAGGATCCCTGCTGTTACAAGTCCTGTGGTGGACAATGTTGGAGGACAGGGAGGTTTCACAAGGAGTGGACGACTGTTTGCTCCTCAGCCTGTGAGAGATGCTGCTGCTGAGTCATCTGCAAGGGCTAAGGGCAAGCAAACAATGGTTGATGAAGAACCGGCTCAGAAGGAGGCTGAGGGTTCTTTCCAGAAAGATGTCGAGGAGTTTATGAAGATCATAAAGAAGAGTGATTACAAGATTGTTGATCAACTCAACCAGACTCCGTCGAAGATCTCGATACTCTCTTTGCTGATGTGTTCTGAGGCACATCGGGACGCCTTGTTGAAGATGCTGAATATGGCATATGTCCCGCAAGAGATATCGGTCAACCAGCTGGAAGGTGTTCTAGCAAATGTGAGTACCAGGCATGGTGTAGGTTTCACTGACCTAGACTTGACGCCTGAGGGCCGTAATCACAACAAAGCCTTGCATATCACCATGGAGTGCAAGGGTGCAGTATTATCACATGTGCTAGTGGACACCGGGTCGTCCCTGAATGTCCTTCCGAAGCAAATATTGAAGAAAATCGATGTTGAGGGAGTCGTGCTCACTCCCAGTGACCTGATCGTGCGTGCATTCGACGGATCCAAACGGTCTGTGTTTGGTGAAGTCACCTTGCCAGTGAAGATAGGTCCAGAAGTCTTCGACATCGTGTTTTATGTTATGGACATTCAGCCCGCTTATAGCTGTTTGTTGGGGCGTCCATGGATACACGCCGCTGGAGCAGTCTCGTCAACTCTCCATCAGAAACTCAAATATGTCTGGAACGGTCAGATTGTGACCGTATGCGGTGAAGAGGAGATTTTGGTGAGCCATCTTTCCTCTTTCAAGTATGTTGAGGTGGATGGCGAGATCCACGAGACCCTGTGCCAGGCGTTTGAGACTGTGGCGTTGGAAGGTGTAGCTTGTGCAGAGCAGAGGAAGCCGGGCGCTTCAATATCGTCGTACAAGCAAGCCAAAGAGGTTGTTGACTCCGGCAGAGCTGAAGGCTGGGGCAAAATGGTTGACCTTCCTGTTAAAGAAGACAAATTCGGCATCGGATACGAGCCTCTCGCAGCAGAGCAGAGCGTACCAGCAGGTCCGAGCACCTTCACCAGCGCTGGGCTGATGAACCATGGAGACGTCTTTGCTACTGATGGTGAAGATGGTGATCATGATTTGGATGTCTGGGTCCGCCCTTGTGCACCAGGCGAGGTCATCAACAATTGGACGGCAGAAGATGTAGTCCAAGTTACTCTACTGACAGAGTAATTTTCTTTTGTTT